>NW_011499896.1:1281277-1318108 GCF_000495115.2 Populus euphratica | reverse complement strand
ATTATTATTATTATTATTATTATTATTATTATTATTATTATTATTGTTGTTGTTGTTGTTGTTGTTGTTGTTGTTGTTGTTATTACTGTTATTATTGTTGTTGATGATGTTATTGTTATTGTTATTGTATTATTATTTATAATTTGTACAATTAACCTCCCTGTAGTTCGACCCCGGTCTTGACGGGTTATTTATTACTTTGACACTTCTACACTTGGGAAAAGATATCAATCTTTTAGTCGTGTCATCCGGTCAATTTTTTTTAAAACATAAAAAAAAAAATATTCAAGTGTTGATAGAGTTTTCTTTCTTGGAAAAAATAAATTTTAAATTGTGTGAAAGTTGACCCAATATAACTTGATTAAATTTACAAATCCAAAGTAATTAATACAATCCATAAAAAATATAGTTTAACTAAAAAAATTAAAAATGATATTTTTAAAAATATGAAGATAATAACATACTCGACTGACTTGATCTATTCAAGTCAACAAGTCAAATCTGTAACTCGGGTTATAAGAATATGATAATCTCATAAAAAGTAAATCAAAATAAATTATGAAATTTAATTCTCAATCAAATAAATGTTGAAGGATAATATTGAAAAAAAAATCAACTAAAACAGGACTTAAAAAAGTGAGCTGAGTTAATTAGTTAAATTTGTGACTCAGGTCATAAGACCAAGATAGCTCCATAGAAAACAAGTCAATTAAAAAAATAACATAAAAAACTCAAGTCAATCCGCCAAACTCATAACCTGGGCCATTAGACCGAGATAATCTCATATAAAAAAAATAAAATATAATTTAACTCGAGTTAACCTACTAAATTCACAACTATAGTCAAGAGTTTAAGAAATTTTTATAGAAAGTATATCAAAATAAATTATGAAGATCAACTCCCAATCACTTTTATCGGATCCAAATTTTAAAACTTCTAATTAAAAAAATAACATAAAAATAAGGCAAATAAACCAGAATTAACTTATTAAACATTATTCCTGGGCAACGAGACTAAGATAATCTAATAAAAGACAAACAAAAAAAAATCATGAAATCTAATTCTTAATCAAACACAATATTCAATTATAAAAATAAGAAAAAAATCAATTAAAATAATTGAATCAAATAAGTTAACTAGCCAAATTCATGACTTGGATCATGAGACAAGGACAATCCAACAAAAAAAATCCAATATTGAAGAACTTATGACCCGAATCATGAGATCAATATAACTTTTTAGAAATAATAAAAAAACTCAATTTAATCAGAATTAAAATACCAAAATCAACGACCTCAATCATAAGATTAAAATAACTTCATATAAAGTAAATTAAAATATATTATAAAGCTTAATTCCAAACCTACCTGGTGTTGAAAAAAAAAACTTTAATAAGAAATAAGACACAAAAAAGACCCGGTTTATTAGGAATAACCCTTGAAGCATTATTTTTGAGTCATAAAGCTAAAATAACATAATAAAATGTAAATAAAATAAATTATAAAATCTAATTTTCAACAAATTCAATATTAAAGGATAAAATTACAAAGAAAAAAGGTTAATTAAAAAAACTGAGTCAACTGAATTAACTTACTAAACCTGTAATTTATATCATGAAAGTATAATAATCTAATAAAAAAATAAAATTAAAAAATATTTAAAAATAAAATATTATTTTAATAAATAATATTTTGAATGGAGGGATACAATCAAACCACCTCTCTACGCTTATGCTACTCGCATCCGATATTTTCTTTCTTCTTTTGGCGAGGAAATGATCAATTATTTGGAAAAATAGAAGACGGGGGAATATAAGGAAGCACTTTTTGGCTCCAGGATTGATTCTTGTTGCTACTCTCCCTATTCGGATTTTACTTTCTTGTTAATTTCGACCAAGTGACATAAAGCGGTGCTTCTCGACGAAAAGTGTTACAGACATACCTCGCGGGTACTATTTTATTTAGATTATAAACTATGTCGTTGCCTTGCATGATTTTTTTTTTTGAATTTTAAAAAATATATTTTGGTATTGTTAATATTTTTTTAGTTAAAAAAATTAAATTTTATAGAAATTGATTCAATACAACTTTTATTGTGATAGATCTAAAAACAAACTAGATAATCCAAAAAATATAATTTGAATCAAGATAATTATTTAAGATAAATTTTTTTTAATAAATATCAAGACAATAATTTATTTGATCGATTTGGATCAACCCGAGTTAAACTTGTTAAATCTCATACTAAATCATAAGATTATGATAATTCCATAAAAAAGCAAGTCAAATCAAATTATGAAGTTCAATTTTTAATAAATATAAATTTAAATGGTGAACTAAAAAAATCATTTAAAAAAATCAAAAAAATAACTTGAGTTAACCTATCATATCAATGACCTGAGTCATGAGACCAGGATAACCCAATAAAAAGCAAATTAAAACAAATTTTAAAGCTCAATTCTCAATTAACCCGGTGTTTAAGGATAAAATTTAAAAAATTAAAAAAACACAAAAAAACAACTTGAGTCAACTAGGGTTAACCCATCAAATCTATAATTCGAGTCATTAAATACATATAACTACATAGAAAACAGATCAAAATAAATTACAAAGTTTAATTCTCAATCAACATAATGTTAAAATATAAAATTATAAAAATTATAAAAAAGAAGAAGAAAACTTAAACCAACTGAGTTAATTTATTAAACTTGAGATTTGGATCACAAGTCTAAGATAATTTTATAAAAAAAATTAAAAAATTAAATTTAATCTTCAATAAATCTAATTTCAAAGAAAAAATATAAATTAAAAAATAAAAAATTATATAAATGAATAATATTACGTGATGAGAGGTAGAATACTCCACCATTACTTTTTTTTTATTAATAACATGAAATGCTATAATATTTTTGGCGTTTTCATTTTTATCTTGTATTAATTTTGGTTGGAGATGACACCCAAGCTCTAGCCACACAAAAGCCAGCATACAGAGGCTACACCTAGACGTGCTCTCCCTACAAAATTATTTTATTTTTTATTTTTTCTATATTATTTTTTCATTTTATATTTATTAATTTAAACATGGAAAGTATTGTATGTCTCGAGGACTTGCTATTTTAAACCAATATCTAGCCACCCAGTTAAACCCATCGAGCACATAACCCAACAACCCAGAAGCCACTCACGAAAAATCTAATTTATGCCTGAAGTGTTTTCACAACTTTATCCGTTATAGTTTTATCTCATGTTGTTTTCAACGATACCTTGGCATATACACTCCATAACAACGAAAACAATAATCCAATAGTTTGTGTGTCTTTTAAAAATATATTTATTTTAAAAAATAATAAATTAATAGTTTTTATTATTTTTTAATAATTGTAATATATTGATATTAAAAATAAAAATAAAAATAAAATTATTTTAATATATTTTAATAAAAAAAGCATTATATACCAAAACATTAAACATATACTCAATGATCTTCCATAGTAGTTAGATTTTGCTCCTGGATTTTATTATTTTTTGGATGTGATAATAGATAAAGACGGATCTGTTGATGGACCGTTAATGATGTGACAGAAAAAGAAAAAAAAATAAGGATAAATATTCCAGAAATGATAAAATAGCAATTCTGAAAAAGCTAAAGGTTTCATTTGTCTTTGCAGGGAGTGCCGTGCTTTTTTTTTATTTTAATTTTTTTATATTAACTTTTTAAAATGTTTTTAATAAATAAAAAATATTATTTTAATATATTTCAGAATTATGAACTCTTTAAAAACACGAGGCCGTTCTCACGCAGTTCAAGGTTTGCGTAACCAGTCAGGCAACTTCTCTATCTACCTGCACTCCTTTCATTTCACCATTTAAATTTGCCAACCACCAGCAGCAGCAGCAATACGATCGAAGAGATCCAAGGATCGAGAGAAAATGGCAGGGTTTGGAAAAGCGATGGCTTGTCGCCAGCATGTGCGAACTAGATTAGGAACGAGATTCATGTCTTCTTCTTCGTCGTCATGGTGGCAAAGCGTTGAGCCTGCTCCCAAGGATCCTATTCTTGGTGTAACGGAAGCTTTTCTCGCCGATCCCAGTCCTGACAAAGTCAATGTTGGAGTTGTTAGTACTTTCGTTTCCTTTCTTTTCTTTCTTCTCAGTTGAATTGGATTGAATCGAATGTTTTTTTTTTTGAAGTATTAATTTTCACTGAATCTGAAATGAGAAATATTAGATTTACAGATGATTTTGTATCTTGTTTTCCTCTTAACTCAGATTGAAGCTGAAATTTGTTGCGTGTTTTAATTTATGGAGTATTCTATCTAATTATTTGGATTGGTAGTAGAAGAAGGAGATTGATTGATATGCGTTATTAAATGAAAGATTTAATTTGATGATGGTGATAAAGGGTGCGTATCGAGATGATAATGGAAAACCAGTTGTTCTCCAATGCGTCAGAGAAGCCGAGAGGAGGATCGCCGGCAACTTGAACATGTGAGTCATTTAATTTTTAATATTAGTTAATTTTTACTCTTACTTTATAGAATTATGTTTGTCTCTTTTGCGTTATTTTCTATACTTGAGATTCTATTCTGGTAATTATTTAAATATATATGCGCTGCTGGTCCTTGGCCACATGCAATAGGAGTACCAATCAAAGGCCACTAGGCCTCCTCTTTTTAGTCGCCCATCTTTAATTTATTCCTCTCGTCGTGCTTTCAAGTGTCAGATATAAAGAACAGTTCTCTTTTCCATTTAGGAAATAAAGTACGGTTTCCTATGGCTATTTCATAAGCCATCTACACTTTTACACTAGAGTTTTGAAATCCTGGTATTTTGTTGATTTTTTTTAAAATGTTTTTTTATTTAAAATATATTTAAAAAATATATTTTTTGTTTTTTAATATATTTTTAACATTAGTATATAAAAAAAATATAAAAATAATTTATATCTAATAAAAAATTAAAAAATTTCAAAAACACGATTAGACAGAAATATCAATCAAGATTTAAATCAGCAAAATGACCGGACGATTCAATTTGGTTTGTTTTCATGAAAAAAAGAAGGTAGGATTTTTTTCTTCCATTTTTTTTTTGTGTGGATTATATTACTATAAACAAGAATACCCAAATCTATTTCTATCAAATATGAAATGTTGGAAACACTTTTATACGGTATTTGGGATGGGATGGGATGGAAATCCGGTGCAAATGGTGTTTTTTTAAATTTTAATTTTTTTGTTAAAAATAATTTATTTTTTATATTTTTAAATTGTTTGAATATGATAATATTAAAAATAATTTTTTAAAAATAAAAAATATATTATTTTAATATATTTTTTTTTAAAAAATATTTTAAATCACAATTACTACCATAATCAGGGTTTCAAATACACGGGTTAAGCTCAGCACACAACTTCCAAAAAAAAACGGTAAAAGCTCCTTTTACTGCTAGCGTATTTAACTTCATGTTTTATTTACTCAAAGGATTGTTTTATCACTGAATTTTTACTCATTCTCGAACATTTGGTCCCATAACACCAACTTTTTCTTCTATATGTATTAGTTAGTTACCTTTCTCACTATTTAACACAAATTCATAACAATAAAGAAATATGATCAGTCCAATATAAAACAGAAGTTTCGAGCATTTAAATGGTTTTGATAATCTTATAAACTTTAGAAGTTCATGAATTATTTATATATACACAATTTGTTGTATAAAATAATTTTATCTTACTCTTTAATAAATTTATTAATAAAATGTCATTATTTTCCAAAATTATCGATTGTTTTCTAAAAAAGTTGTTTCTTCTGCAACATCAAGTTTAGTTTGCAGTATTTATTTTCATTTCTTAAGTTCAAATTAGTTTGGCTTTTAATTAATTAAAGTATTTAAAATATTAAATTCTATTGAGATATATCAAGCACACTATGGTCAACTTATTAAATAGAAATAAAAATACAGTGGGAAAGACACCATTTTTTTATGTATTATGCCACTAACTTTGGTCAGATCAAGTGGAATTTGGTGGGTTTTTGATCACCCGAATTATTTAGATGTTGAAACTCACTATTTATCTATAGAAATAAAAAGAAAAGCTATTAAAAGGGAGGATGACTTTTGACTTAGGCCCTTAAATGTCGCAAATTCTATGGGTTCTTTAGAAACCGGAATAGCAAACCTAGAATAGTAATGGAGGAAATGGATTGAATAATAAGGAATTAGAATATCATTTTAATTTCAATGATATGTTTGAAAAGTATCTCAAAATGAAATGAATTCAAAATTTTGTGTAATTTTTTTTTTAAAGATGAAGAGAATAAAGATTAAAATCAAATCCATCACGAGTGGATAGCTAGTATTATTTACTAGTCGTCAACGTGATTATAGTTGTCATGACCTTTGTTGCGCCACCTCAGTGCTGTTGCGGGTTGTAATTATTTTTTACAAAAATATATCGGTTGTAAAGGTTATTTTGATGTGTTTTTTACAATATTTTTTACAAAAATATATCGGTTGTAAATGTTATTTTGATGTGTTTTTTAAGAAATATTATTTAAAAATAAATATTTTTATTTGAAAAAATAAAGTTCCTGTGTGTGTAAATTAGAATAATATCTTGAAAAATCAAACATGAACAAAAAAATTGAAAAAAAAAACGTATATTAAAAAAATAAATACAAAAACATGACTTTGGTTATAAGACTGAGATAAATACATAGAAAAAAATTCAAGATAATAACAAAAATAATATTAAAAAAACTAATACAAAACGATAAGTTTGTACGAATTTGAATCCCTAACAAAACTAATATTAGAAGATAAAACTAGAAAAAGAATCAAATATAAAAAGGTAAATACATTGAAAAGAAGTTGCAATGATGATGCTAGTGATTACATCATATTATATTAAAAAAATACATGTTAAACTCGTGACTTAAGTTATGAAACCAAGATAAATATATAGAAAAGAAATTGAAGATAATCACCAAAATATTATTTAAAAAAAAACTAATACAGAATGATAAGTTTATACGAATCTGAATTTCTAACCAATCAAATATTAAAAGATAAAATTAAAAAAAAATCAAATAATTGAAAAGAAGTTGCAATGATGATACTGATCATTTACATCAGATTGTAGTTAACATCATAGTGGATATATGTTTTAAAACCTTCGTATAGTTATCACAAAATAACTATTATAGTGTCACCATCGCAACTGTTATGGTCATGGCGGAGATGGTGAGAGTAGAAGTGGAGCGTTATTATAATGTAACTCTTTGAAAAGAAAGGAAAAAAGTATTATCGCTACCATAGCACTACCATTGCCAATGACATGGTTGAAATGTTAGTTGTAATAACAATAACACTTTTATCATTTTTTGAAAATAGTTATATCATTAGTTAGATATTGATCTTTCATTTTTATTTGTATTTTTCATTCCTTTCAATCAAATACTCTTGCTCTCGCTTCCAATATTTCATTCATGGTTGTCAAACTATTTCTCAACGTATTAACAAGTCTCTTTTACTCCATTTTCTTACAAGCTATACCAGCAATGTTTCAATTAAATTAAGCTCTAGGTTGTAGAATTAATTCAGGATAGCTCTCACTCTATACAAACTAAAATAATATCAAAGTTTTTGTTTTGTCTCTGGTAAAAAAAAGGGTTTTCTCTTTTATTATTTATTGTAATCTCATTCAGTCACGTTGATATTTTTGATTTAGAATAATTTATTATTTGCTGCCATTATTTTAGTCTAACTGATAGAGATATGAACGTAGGCTTTAGCTTAGCATGAATCTTGCCATTTATCAAAGATTAATGCACATATTTGATGTATTAGATAATGAATTTTGTACGATTAATCAGTCTTTGGAACTTGGTTATTATAAATTTGCGTATCCTCTTATGATTTAGATATTTAAACTCGGTCGTGTTTAAATTGAAGAAAATATGGAGGATGTTTGCAAAAGTTTTGCAATATCCTTAATTTTTTTTCTTTTAATTTTATTATCTTTATTTCTTTGTAAGTGTTTTGTAACTAACCATGCAGTCCAAGCAATGATCCACCACTGACTCAAGAATGTAATTGCTTGACTTAATATATGATTGGATCAGGTTCAAAATTTTTACAGCCCGAACAACTGGTCTCTCTTTGCTATTAAAACCTTTGAACACCTAAATTGAAAATTAAAAATAAACATTGAATTTAAAGAAAATTAGAATTTTTAGTTCAAGTACTAATTGTACTTTGACTTAAAGCTCAAGGGAGGGTCAACTTTTTTGTGTTAAAGTAATTAAAATACAAAACATTATAATTATAATTATAATGATGAAAAAAAAACTAAAAGTGCATAGACATTTACCGTACTGCCACTACTAATCCAGAGACAAAAAACATTGCATATTGCACTATTCATCTACAATGCAAATTTTACTATTCATGCAGTGTCTATTTTTATATATTTGATCTTTGTAGTTTTAGATTTTTACATTTCATAAAATTTTATTTTGCTCATGTTTAAGTTCGTGAAGTTTGAGAAAGGAAAAGAGAAAGTTGCTGAAAAGGGAGATGAATGAGAAAACTTTTAGTTAACTTTAAAAAATATTGATCTTGGTGTAATGAGTTTGTCTCGAAGAACAGAGTTTTATAGAGGTGGTTTGAATCTTGAATCATGCTGGAAAAGGTGTAACAGAATAGAATTGAGGAAGTTTGTTTTGATTTGGTTTAATTTTGTGTTTTTAGACTAATTTGAGCATGTTATGAAATTAAAAATGGGGTTATTGAGGTTTTTAAATTTATTTATTTGCTATTAGTGTGTAACAGAATAGAATTGAGGAAGTTTGTTTTGATTTGGTTTAATTTTGTGTTTTTAGACTAATTTGAGCATGTTATGAAATTAAAATGGGGTTATTGAGGTTTTTAAATTTATTTATTTATTTATTTATTTGCTATTAGCTGAAAGCATGTTGAAATTTAGGTTATATATCTCCTTAAATAAAATTATTAATATAGTATTTAAAAATCAATCATATTACATCATAATTTTCAGGCAGAAAAGATTAGAGCTTTTATGATAATATTAATAATTAACAATTATTTTATGAATAATTATATATGAACCCGATAACATGTAGATTGTTAAGGATCCCTTCTTAACAAACAATTGACAATTGTTTAGAAGAAAATTGAGAGAGAAAGAGAATTAACAGTAATACAATCATTCAATGTTATTCATTGCCTTACAAGTTCTTTATTTCAAACTTATATACAATGATATGTAGGCTGGTAACTCTACTAGCTTAATTAAATAACAATTTACTGCTTTAACTAACCATTAACAGTTTTAACCGACGACAACCAGCTCTAGCTATCTTTACATGCTCAAATCTCATGCTGTTGCACAATAAGTGTTGCTGCTTCTTCCTGCCTCTGCATTTCTTGCATTATCACATTTCAATTTCTTCTTTCTTGGCTACTAAGCAACATTGATCTTTTAAGCTCATAAAATAGACTCTTTTATTTTAAGAAATTGCTCAAAAATATTCAATAAAAATAAAATATTTATTTTGCTATTTTTTATTATAATTTTTTTAAAAAAATTTAAAAAATATTTATTCTTTTCTTTATCATTTAGCTGCTTAAAATTATAAAAGCATCTTTTTTTTATCAGAACTTACTTTTCAAATATTTATGATGTTGATAAAAAAGATATATATTGGTCAATAAAAAAGAAATACATGAATAAGAAATGAGAATTTTAACTAAAGAATTTTTTTTTCCAGAATCAAAGTTGTTGGATTTCTTATGAATATTTATTTTGATTTTTGCATAATTAAATAAAAAGATTTGTGAAAGGGGCATCGTGGCAATGTGCAGGTATACTGGCTAATATAAACCAAAAAACTATAGAAGTGCATTCTTCCAAGATTTGGCAATTCGTTGTTGATGTCCACCATGATTATTAGAAGTTGGAGAACATGCTTGTTTGTGGTTCCATCTTTCATTGGCAGTTCTGTTTTAAAAGTTTTTTCCCCCTTTGCTGTCTAAAAATTTGTTGTGTTCTTTTACAGAACAAAACAGTTTTAAGGTCCTATTAAAGGTCGGTCATTGTTTAGTTTTCTTATCATTTTGACTGATCATTGATCATATATTTTTGCTTCTTGTTGGATAGGGAGTATCTTCCCATGGGAGGGAGTGTGAAAATGGTGGAAGAAACACTGAAGTTGGCATATGGAGAGAATTCTGAGTTCATTAAAGACAAAAGGATAGCAGCAGTGCAATCTCTATCTGGTACCGGTGCCTGTAGACTTTTCGCAGACTTTCAGAAGCGCTTTCGTCCTGATTCCCAGATCCACATACCGGTCCCGACATGGGCCAAGTTAGTGTTCTTTACGTTGTTATTATTATGGCAATGGACTAGAATGAGCCATAATGTTAAAAAATTGTTTTCCAGCTCTTTTTTTTTTTTTTTCCTTTTTAATTGCTTAGTTACGGGCTTCTAACATGAGACTTAAACAGCCATCATAACATTTGGAGAGATGCTCAGGTCCCTCAAAGGACCTATCATTACTATCATCCAGAATCTAAGGGTTTAGATTTTTCTGCCCTGATGGATGACATTAAGGTATGTGAGGCAGATTTTGATCTTTTGACTATGTTAAACATGTTATTTTTCCTTCCCCGTTGTTAACATGTTCTGTTTCAGTCCCCTGCTTATTACATAGGTGAATAGTAATGAGGATCATTACTATTCACCTCTTTTTTTGTTATATGAAATGAATATTCACACATATCCTCTTCGCAGAATGCTCCCAATGGCTCATTCTTTCTACTTCATGCCTGTGCTCATAATCCTACAGGAGTTGATCCATCAGAAGAACAATGGAGAGAGATCTCACACCAATTCAAGGTAAATACTTTCTTGCCTTTTTGCTTATTGATTTTCCTCTCCTGTCCCCCCTCCCCCCTCTTTTTTTGACATCAAGCATCATGTAATTTTCAGGTTAAAGGTCATTTTGCCTTCTTTGATATGGCTTATCAAGGCTTTGCTAGTGGTGATCCAGACAGAGATGCAAAGTCCATCAGGATTTTTCTCCAGGACGGTCATCATATTGGTATTTCCCAATCATATGCAAAAAATATGGGACTCTATGGCCAGAGAGTAGGATGCCTCAGGTATTGTGTTCCTACCATCTGAATACATGCATTAGGTGCTGCTGCAGCAACTGTTTTTCCTCTTCTATTCCTTTTTTTGGACAAATATTTTTAATGTTTTGATGGGGCTATTAACTGGTTCTTTTTCAAGATATATTTAGGTAGATGTTTGAAAGCCAATGAGCTTGTAGCTCAACTGACATCCATGCCCCCCCTCCTTCCAAGAGGTCTCAAGTTTGATCCCTTTGTAATGAAAAAAAAAAAAAAAACAAGAAAGGCCTGAAGGGAGGCACCTTTTACCCATGTAAACAAGAGCTCATGGCTAATTTATCAAATGATAATGGAACATTACAAATTATAACATAAAAACTGAGGGTCTTTGCACAAAAGCAGAGGAATTTATAACATTAACTGTATAGTTGTCTGACTTTTGCATGTTTCCAGGAGCTAACAGGATTCTGGACATGATCTTAAGGTTAATCCTGTTAAATGTTGCCTGCAGTGTGCTTTGTGAAGATGAGAAACAAGCGGTGGCTGTAAAGAGTCAATTGCAGCAGCTTGCTAGACCCATGTACAGCAATCCTCCTGTTCATGGTGCACTTGTTGTGTCAACTATCCTTGGGGATCCAGAGTTGAAGAAGTTGTGGCTCAAGGAAGTGAAGGTAATTTTATTTTCACTGGACCCCGCCCCCCCCCCCCCCTCTCCCCCCACCATTTTGTTTCATTCCATTATAGCATGGTGGTATTTTTTAACATAGCATACACATGAGGAAATGTCTGCATCTGAGATCTACTTGTGCATTAAGATAACGATCCAGCCATGGAGTAAAAATTTTAGAATGCACCAATTCTTTCATCGATGTAATGCTGAATGATTATTTCTTCACGCGTCACCTGCAACTTGATGCTAAGATTCTTCATGACAGCCAAAGAGATGACTTTTGGCAGTGCAGCATCCATCTGTACTGATTTGTTTATATGCATCTGAGAGGAAATGCCTTGAAAGCCCGAAAACAGAAAGGAGGAAAAGGATTAAAAACCTAAACACACTTGGAAGAGAATTATCAGCCCCGCACTTCCATTTTAAAGATCACCTAAATTTTGTCATTACTTCTTTCTTATATTATTGATAAGAAAGGAACCTGATTGTTGTGACCAACAATATTCTGATCAGGTAATGGCTGATCGCATCATTGGAATGCGATCTGCACTAAGAGAAAACCTTGAGAAATTGGGTTCACCATTGTCGTGGAAGCACATCACTGATCAGGTGTGCCAGAATTTCTAACTTAATTATCAATTTCTTCGTAACTTTATATTGGTAATTCATTTTGATATTCATCTTGTTCTATTTGTTACTGGAATCTACCAATCATTCTGCTTCTTGCGAACAGATTGGCATGTTTTGCTATAGTGGGATGACGCCTGAACAAGTTGACCGATTGACAAAAGAATTTCATATCTATATGACCCGCAATGGTCGGATAAGGTTTGCTCTCATTCATGAATATCTTACACTTAACATCTACACCCGGATATGCCTGATCTTTATGCGTGTTGTGCATGCATGCGGATCTTTAAGTTTGCTAATATTCGGATGCATATGCAGCATGGCAGGCATTACTACTGGCAATGTTGGATATCTGGCAAATGCTATCAACGAGGTCACGAGCTCTGCATAGGCTAATCGCTGAAGCAAAACCTCAAATCATCAATTGAAGAGGTCATACTTGCATAGTCAGAAGAGCAAATAAATTCCTAGTTTTTCTCCCCCATGCTATTTTGTGACCAGGGAGAGGACAATAAAACGGTCGCTCCAGGGGTGGCTTAATCGTTTTACTGCGATGAGGTTCTCACAACAACTGTTGAGGAGACCAATGGTGGACAACATCAGGTCTGTAACGAAGCAACATTGAATTGCATATGATCTGTTACATTGATTTATGAAAATTTACATATTTACAAGTTTAGTTTTACCAAACCGAATGCCTTGGTGGTGATTATACTTTAGAAACCGAGAGTACAGGGTTGAGATGAAAATTATTTTAATAATAACAATATTAAAGATTAGGACATCTTAAATTCATCTGGGATAGCTGCGTAGTTTCTTTTTGGGGAAACCTTGATTTTCCCCCCAAATTTGGATGCCTGTTCTCAACAGCATCCCAAACCTATATATTTTATGTAGTGTGCATGTTTTATGAAGTAAAATGGCATCACCTTGAAGAAAAATTATTTTTGATATCAGTTATTAAAAAATTTTAAAAAATATTTTATATAAAAAAATATTAATTTTTTATAAAATATTGCTTGAGACACAATATAAAAACCTCAAGAAAGGGTGAGGAAGGTGGAAGACACATATCTTCATATAGAAGCGAAAGCAAGAATTTTGTTTTAAAACGGTTATTTGAACTCCATTAATGAGTATCTTTTAATTTGCATTTTACTAGAATTTTATAATAAAAAAAATAAAAAAAAATTAAAAGTATTTTTAAATAGAGAATTAAAAATATAAAATAAATTTATTTTTAAGATGATTTTAAAATTAATTTATATAATTTTAAAACATGAAAAAAAAGTCTAGATATCTTATCATTCTCTATCTCTTTTGTAAATATATAAATACCAAAAAAAGGAAAATCAAGGAGTGGTTAGACTCATCAATCATATATGGTAGCATGATTTTCAAAATTTGAAGGCAAGATTTCAAAGGCATCATTTATTACGACAAGAAGCTGTTAACCTGGGAAGGTTCCCTAGCCTAGACCTAATATCTAAAACGAGAAAGAAATGAGAATATCAAACAATACTATTAAATTAAAGTGTCACGTGATTGCATATAATAAACGGTTTGAGTTTAGGTGATCGTATCTTGCAAGTTCATAACTAGAGAGCTTTTACAGGGTTTATTTGTTTTTTATTTTTTAAAAACTTTTATGTATTTATTTTTTATTTTAAATTAATATTTTTATATCATTTTAATATATAAATATTAAAAATATTTTTTAAAAAATAAAAAAAAATATTATTTTAATAGCTTTCCTGTCTTGCAGCTCTCGGAGAACGTATAAGATATGAATTTATTGTATGAAAAACATTATTTTGTTTTTGTAATAAAAAGGCTCATTTTTTTAATTAAAAAACTAAAATGATGTTTTTTTAAAAAAAAAACAAAAAGAAAAATCTCTTACGTTCAAGGTTTCTCATGGATTTGACTAGGTCTCGTATGCTAAAGTACAACATAGCACTTGATTTTCATTGATGGATTGAGTACAAAAGCTTTCGAGGTTTACGATCAGAACCATGCCCGGGAGAGGATTTCAAGATCATGGACATGGCTAGAGATCTTCACTTCAATAATGCGAACAAATTATTCGAACACACAACACAATTATCTCAACAAAATTAAACAACGTAGATAGAATCAATTCACCACCCTGCAATTCCTTCTTATCTCTCCGTTCCTCCCTGTAAGGGGGCTGATATTCCCCATCTTCACCATGGCAGCAGCAAAATCTCTAGCAAAGGTAGCGCCGTTTGTGCTGTAAGTCCTGACAAGTGCATCTTGAGAACCTCCGTTAAAGAGCTCCTGGTCTGAATGAAGCAAGCCACGGCGGGCCACAAGATTGGTGTAATAATTGTTATCAAATCTGGTTTGAGTGCCATCGAGTGGAGCTAAATTGGCATCACCACCAGAGGCAGGGCAACTAGCCCTTCTAGTAGTGGCAAAGCTGGCATCAATGTTGGTGTCATTGTATATGCGGTTACGAAATGAGGTGCATCTGGCAAAGCCAATTGTGTGACCCCCAGAGAGCGCAGTCATGTCACTAGCACTCAAGCCTTTGGCAGAAAACATGGAGATTAGGGTCGCAAGGCTAGACGCGGGTGATGGGATTTGGCTGTTGGCTGCACTCTGGCTAGCTGTTCTTGCATCTCTCCGGCCAAGTGGTACTGTCCATGATGGTCCTCCTAGCTGCGTGCATGCATTTGTGTATATAGTCAAACGATAACGAATTTGTGTATACAGTTCACTTTCTTTAATTAATCGGTGTTGAGAAATGAACTTTGATAGCTCAAAACCCCCAAAAAAGAAAAGAAAAGAGAAAAAGGAGTAGTATTGCTAGATAGAAGAGAGAAAACTTGACAAGAAAAACTAACCAGCACAACTCCATCTCGGGCTGCAAGTGCAAGGATATCCGCGCAGGAAACTGTGGCATTGCAAGCCGCTTCTACCCGAGTTTTAATGGTGTCAATCACTTCAAAACCTCTAGCTGAATTTCTGTTGGGATTCGCATTCTTTTCACCCGTGAAAGTGGCAGTGTCATCTAGTAGTATAGATCCGTCGCATCCCTACAACAACACGAAATAATTAGAGAAAACTATTTATTTCTTAATATGATTTAATTTAATGATAAAAAAGTTAACATATATATATATATATATATATATATATATATATAAAAGCAAGCTCGAAGACTAGCTAGAGAGCAGCTCATTGAACATTTAATCCCATTTTTACTCTTAATTGGTGGGAATTAATTAATTAATTAATCTCAAACCAAGAGAGCTAAACAATTAAGGTGGGGAAGAAAGATATTAAAAAGAGAGATGTCACACATTCACAAAGCAGTCATGGAAGAACAAGCGGAGGATGGAGGCGGCAAGCCGAGGCTGGCCATTGACAGCCCCCGTCATTGCATTACGCACTATGGTTTGAAGATTAGGGCATGTCGAAGCATAAAAGGTGGCAGAAAGCTGTGCGCTGCAAAAGGAGGATGCCAGGAGCGGTACAACACAGAGTGCAACAAAGAATTTAGTCAAGCCCATGACGAGCGAATAGATCGAGCTTACTTATAACTGAGATTAGCTAACAAGCTAGGCTTATGTTACTAATATGGGGTGTGAGCATGTGATGACTGGAGAGTTCCTTATATAGACAGCAGTAGAGTGCGTGAAAAGGTAGAAAAATATACACACAGACACAGTCATAAGCAAAAAGAAATACAATATTCTATAATTTAGGACATTAATTCCTAATTAACCCACATGTAACCATCATACACACCAACTCGTAGAAAATGTGAGTTTTTTGCCTGGACCCATGAGATGGAATCGTAGACTTCTCTCATAAACACCATTATTTGAGTGATATTGATGATAATATAACTCTTGAAGCACCTGTTCCTCACGGCACAAATTACAAAAATCCATGCAGAAATACACCCACACGTCCTGGGAAAATTGAAGCCTGGTGTGAAAATGTCATCTAGAGTTCCAACTTTGCTGCCCGAACGCGTGCTTTAGCACTTTTTGCATGGAGAAATATGCTTAAAATCAATCCGTAAGTCAACCACCGAAAGATCCTCTGTATGCTCACATATAAGGTCGTTGATCACTGCTTGATGCAGGTGCGGAGCCAAGTGTATTTTACAGGGGAGGTCAAAATTAATATAATAATATATATTATTAAAAAACTTATTTATTTAAATTAAAAAACATTAAAAAAATAGAAAATTTTAAAATGTTTTGCAGGGCCGGGCCCTTCTTCCCCTCCCCTGGTGCCGCCCCTGGGCCTTGATGTAAAGTGCATTTAACGAATGGTTGACTTCTTCCCCACGATGCCTCGAAGAAAATATCAAACGTCGTGCATGAATGCTAAGAGAAAAGGTTTAGGTTATGATACCAAATGAGACTTTCCTGCTCTTTTCTGCCTAACCGCGTTTTGTTGTTATGCAGTCAACTAAAACTCTATCTACAGTGAAAGGAGTTCCAAAATAAAGTTTTTTCCCCTCTTTCTTTACGAAAACAGTTGCCGGACCAAAGAATTAAAGAGGCTATTATAGTTTTATGATATAATTTATATAATTTTTTAATATATTTAAAATTTAAATTTGTAAAGAATATTTTAAATTTATTTTTTATTAAATAAAAAATAATAAAATTTAAATCCGTAACTACTTGATTATTAATTCTTTAATATCGTATCAAATAATCATTTCAATATAGAAATTTAAATAAATAAAAATAATTAGATTTGAATTCGATATATTATATTAAAAAATCATTTGATTTAAATATTTTAATTATTAAATAAATAAATATAATAAAATTTAAATTTATAATTATTTAATTATTAATTCTCCAATATTATATTAAAAAATTATATCAATCTGCAGCTCACACCACCAAAGTATAATTTATATTACTTCATCTAACTAAACACGATCCCTTCCCTCCGGCCCCACAGTGTTCTCGCAAAATAACAAAATAACATTCCTGGTTGATCTCTGCGTATATATTCACATACATCCGTCTATTCATCAATTACTCAACAAGATAAAAGGTCAGAACATGGCGGCTTTGAAAATGGAACGCCATCACCGCTTTTATTCCTGTAGACTTTTCAGAACACATAAACATGTCTTAAGAGATGGAAATCTTGTTGGAGCGGGGAAAATTTCAAAGGCGAATTAATTAGAGCAGAGAAACAAGCAAGTAATTAAACATAATCAAGGAGAAAATGCCTACGGAAACCCTCTCCCCCAATGCTAGTTAAGGTCGAAGCAGATATTTGACATTTGCCAGAAACAAGAACAAGAACTAAATGCAGATCCCACCCTAACTGCTCAAGGCATCAATACACTAACATGATGATGATTAAAATGCGATAGGATACTTCCATGCATGTTGTTACATTACATGGACTCTTATGGTGTGTAGCAAATGATATTCATGCATCTCGTTTTTTATTCACTCAAAATCTTAAGATAAAAACCAGATGACTGCATGACAGACACAGATGAATATCAAGATCATCATGCAATGCAGCAGCATATTTGGAAGTGATCTTGCATTTTCCCCGAGAAATGCCGCGCGCAGCACCGTCTTTGGAAGTCATTTTGCATGCATTTTACCCTCAGAATGGTGCCGGGGCAACGACAAAGAGCAGCTTCATATGCCAGACTACATTGCTCGAGCACCTCCTCGAGTTAAAAATGTAGCTTGAGATGATACCCAGAGGAGTTATTTTTCAGTTTTTTTTTAGGAATGGCGAAAAAGATCTGTATATGTATGTATATATATATAGAAGTATATAAACTGGAAAATAAATTTTAGCTATCAATTATGGATTATATAATAATTATCCCCAGATATTCTGTTTTACCTAATAATCAACCAGCTGAACAGGTCGTCATGGTATTTTGTCGTCCAGCCCTAATAATCACCGCTTCTTCTTTTTTTATTGTTCTTAATGGAATGAAAATGTTATTATCTACTTCACGATCAGGGAGGCTAGGGGGAGCCAAATTACGATCAAGGAGGCTAAGGGCGCTGGGGGCTGGGGCCATAATTTGTTTTAAACAAGATGAACAAAGCGTGGTATGATGGTTCAAAATTCAACTGCTATAGGTGTTCGGAAGTCGACGTAGAAACTCTGAAACTTTATATTCCGACCTGATATCACTATAAAAGTCTAAAAACCTTATTAAATCCATCTGTAACCCTAAAAACCATCAATTGATTTAAAAATTCAATTAAACCGGATCGAAAATAATTTTTTAAGTTTCAATTTATTTTTTCTAACAAGATCCAAGAATTTAAAGCATTTTCATTGAACTGATCCTCCATGCATGCAAGGCAAACCTATTAAAACCACAAGATCAATCCTTTTCTCTCTTGTTCCATTTCTGGCGATTCTATATCTTGTTTCAACAATGATCGATGGACTAAAACTTAGAAAAACACAATTCAAAATCAAAACGTAAAATTCAAGAACTTCAGTGATGAAATCATGCATAAATTGAAACTTCAATTGTTTTGAATAGCGGGCACAGTTTTTGTTTTGTTTTGTCCTTATTCTTTTCATTTATTTAACTATAATTTTAAATTCAATTTCATAAAATTAGTTTTTAATTAAACGTTAAAAATTTTCACACTTCATATATATGGGAGCGAGCATGTAAACTGAAGCAGAACTCAAAAAATAAAACGTTGTCAATATAACATACAAGATGAAATTATACAAATAAAATGCAATTTTATGACAGAAAAAGTGTTGTAAACATTAAAAATAAAAACACTGCACAGAAAATACTGTTTTAATATATAGAATAAAAATAAAAACACTGCACAGCAAATACTGTTTTAATATATAGAATAGTGTAATGTAATGTAATAATTGTCGGCATTTGAATTAGAGAGGGAGAGAGAGAGAAGACTTCCTTTGGCTCTCTTACTAACTGGAGGTATATGCTTAAGTTCGGTAGAAGTTCAGATTATTATTTTTTTAATTAATGAGGGTGTTGAGACTAATTTATTTGTATTTATATAAGCTTTTATGATTATTAGATTAGTAATCATAGGGTTCAAATTTAAAATAACAAAAAAATAAATCTTTTAATTTTAAATTCTTATTATTACTAGATTATCTACTAAATAATTTTTCCTGCATGTTTTTTTTTTAATTTTAAGAAAAGAAAAATATGGGGAATACATCAGGAGATAATAAGGTGAAATTTTTTAAAAAAAAAATCAATTTAAAAAAAAAATAAGAGGAACTTGTAAAGAAAAAAGTTACAAAAACAAATAAAGTCAACCCAGTTAAAACTTCAGCTAATTATATGTAAAAAAAAAAAAAAAGACTCGAGCCGTACAAGTTTAATATCCTAACGAAAATAGATAGCCTGCATAACACCAGGGGCTCATCTAAACGTTTTATCACCGTTGCTTTAAAGGGTAATCAAGTTATTTTTTGTGCAACAAAATAATAAAAAGGTCTCTTTTCCCGGGTAAATGTAACAATAATAAATTAATCATGGTGAAAAACCATTTTACCCCTAACCTCAAACTCAAAGGAATTTTTTAGCATGCAAGGGCAAAATATTTTTAGCATTTAATTTGCCCTATTTATATGAATAGATAGGGTAGATTGTGAGGAAATGTACAGTAATTTCATGAGTAGTTCTTTTACTTTTATAAAGTCAACTGCTGGAAATTTTCTGAAATGAAGAGCTTTCAAGGCAAAACGTGCTATACAGAAGGAAAAATGATTTACAGATTAGCTTTTTACACTAAATCTTCATACATCAGGATGGCAAAAGACAAGAGACAGAGAAAGAACAGTTAGGCACTAATTGAACTCTGCAAATTCCAAATCACACCACAAGGGTGGTCTGAGATCAAAATATTGGAAAAACAGTTTTAACACGGTTTTTCAGAGCGAGAGAATCAGCATCTCCAATGCCGCCGACCACAGATCCAAGCTAATCTAGCTCCTCTAACGTGACAAACCAAAGACAACAAAATGTCCTAAATGGACACCAAATCTAAGTTCTTGTAGAACATTAATTATGATTGCTTTTAACCAGCTTCATGTTTTCTCTACCAAGTCTTCCGGCGTGTGACGCCGGTCTGCATGGATATTAGAGTAGCTTCCTATCTTTGAAGTTGATCGCTGCGTTTTTACCAGGGGTACAAGTGACTGCACAACATCTGCCATCAACGGTCTGTAATCTGCCTCCGGTTGCACACACATTGCAGCAATTGCTGCCACCTGAATAACCTCTTTCATTGAATACTGGCCCTCCAATGCCGGATCCATAATTTCCACAACCTTCTCTCTATCTGTCAACCGTGGCAGTGCCTTTCATGCATGCGAGCAGATCAGGTGAATGTGTTAAAAAGTTAAAATACATGTACAAAACAGATCTGATCTCAAATAAATAGGATCGAGCACTTTATCATCATGTGATCAAGTATTTGTTTTACTGTAACTACACCCTAGTTAAAAGTAAAGGAAAGATAAGATTCCCACCCAAGATACCAGAACTCCTTCCCCAGCAGGTCTCTTAATATCGACTGGAACTCTGCCAGTAAGCAATTCCAAGAGAACAACCCCATAACTGTAGACATCTGATTTTGTTGTCAAATGGCCAGTTAATGCGTACCTATGCAGCACCATACAAAATAAAAATACCATCTGAATGAGTTATTTCCTGGTTGATGTGGGCGAAAATGAAAGGACTGCATTAGTGGAACTGTAATACAGTTTAGTCTTTGCTTCAAAGAACAATAGATAGATAAGTAATGCTTTTACGTAGAGAAAATGTGTTAAAGAGTGTAATTAAAACATACTCAGGGGCAATATATCCCTGGGTGCCCAGCACTCTAGTAGAAACATGTCCACCAGCTTTGTCAGGTCCAAGCTTGGCCAACCCAAAATCAGAAACTTTGGCATGTAAATTTCTGTCCAGGAGGATGTTGCTGCTTTTAAAATCTCTATGAATCACTGGAGGATTAACATGCTCATGGAGATATTCCAAACCCTTAGCAGCTTCGAGGGCAATTCTCAAACGTGTTTCCCAGTCCAAACTTACAGAAACAGTATTGGAACCTGCACGTTCAACCAACAAAATCTGTATGTAAGTCTTCAGCAGAAGGCCTTTTCACAGGAAATTCAGACAACAGAAACTTCTTAGGTTTATCAAGCAGAACTTTTTTTATGCTGGTTTGAAGTTCCTTTTCTTTCACTTTTATATATAATCTAGAAGAGTGAGTCGGACATTACCAGAAAAATCAGCCTTATGTTGCACCCACATTAAGGAAGTTTGAACAATAAGAAAGCGAGGCATTGATCATTCAAACACAGTGGATGATCCTGATTTGATCTTAATATGTTCTTTTGTCATTGGGGTATCTAATGGGCCTTAGCCTACAAAACAAGGGCAGTTGTCCTCCCTCCATCCCCTCATCATTGATGTAAACAGAATTCGATCTCTAGTTGCTTCTTACGACATCAAGTGAATTTATCAGCTATGCTAGCTAATCCGACAGCTTGAATTCACTTATGAGAGCTTGAAGGGGCTTTGCTAGAGCCAATGTGAAGCCCAGGCTCATAGATGATCTCCATTGACCAAGTTGAATATGAGCAATCAAAGACATACTTGTCCCAAACAATGTGCATGTACCTTGATGATAGATAGCTCTTAAGTTTTAGTATTGCTCGCATATGCATGGTAGTCAACCAATGCTAGCAGAACAAGGGGAACAGAATTATATAAAAAATATAGTTAAAGCCTTTTTACATTGGAATTTATTTAGCTCAAGAACTATAGATAAGATTACATGTTTTCACATTTGCATACACATAGAGAATATTTTGTCTTTTCGTAGCATAATAGTAGATATTTCAAAGTATTTATATGGTACACATGACATAAAAAACATGTCACTAAAATATTTTTGAAGCCTTTGGTCAGGGTTTGGTCCCAAATGTGGCCCTAAAGTGACTAACAGTCCTGCTGCATAAAGACATACCTAAATTAGATCAGATGTAAAACTCTCAACTGCAGAGTCGCCGCCAGATAATACTGAAGAAGAATCTTGTTCTTATAAGCAGTCACTTTTCTTCAATAGAACTAATCATATAAGTCAGACACTTACTTAGGCTAGCCTTTTTTCTGCTACCGTACTCTCTACTTTAAGCTCTCCTAATAATGGCAGGAAGTGGATGATGGGATCAATAAAATATATCAAAATTCAAAAGCTGTAATCCAAAACCTTGTGGCATATAACAAGAATTATTGGCTGGCGTTGTCTTTATTTCTTGTTTTTCTGATAGAACTTTCTTTTATATGCCTCACCTCTAGCAAACGTTTCTATAATCCATTTAAGAAAAGTTTAAACAACCACAAATAGAAACTAAGACAACTTACTAGTGATATGATGCAAATGTTCTTGCAGACCACCATTTGGCATGAACTCATACACCAGCACTTTATGATTGTCATCTGAACAATACCCAAGCAATGCCAGCAGATAAGGAGAATGCAGGCGGCTCAGCAATTCCACCTAGAAATAAAAATCAACAGCCAATGAATAAGCTATTTACTAAAATCTGAAGATTAAAGATCAATTAAGCTAAGTGTGTGAAAAAAGGAAGAAAAAAGAAAAGAAACTTGAGGCTCTCTGTGCGTGTACATGTGCACTTGATGGAATAATAAGTGGATTTTACTAAATATTCCCTCCCTTGGCTTGTGTTTGTGAGTGTGTGTGTGTGTGTGTATAAATGTCCTCTGTGTGTGTGTGTGTGTGGATAAATGTCCTCTGTGTGAAAGACAATAAAGGGATGAACTAAACCAGACCCTGCAAAATTATTCGGATGAAATTCATTTTCTTTTTTCTAAGGGACTCGCAACCAGACTAGAAAAACCCCGCTCCCTCGTACTTCTTGGTGGCGAACATAGCAGAAAATAAACATATCAAAATCAAACCTCCACTTTAAATTCCTCTTCCCCCTGCTTCCCTGCTTGATCCATTAACTTAATTGCAACTTTCCTTCCATCGCTAAGGACTCCACGATACACTAATCCAAACCCACCATACCCAACCACATTTGACTTGCTGAAACCACCAGTAGCTGACTGCAATTGCTTAAATGTGAAAACGTTAAGGCCTTTCCCGGCAACAACTTCGAGATCTGTAAAGCAACCTTTGTCCTCATACCCTTCCCCTTGAAAGAAAATGGAATGAACACAAATGTACATTTATGTTATTACAATAAATAAATTAACCCAGAATGGGAAAATCTGGATGCTTATGAAAATAAGATGGATCCTCACACAAATAAATAGCAATGCTAACAGAAAGCATAAATTAGGGAGCCAAGTACAAATACATAAAAGCATCAAAACAATGTCGGCATTTCTTTAACAAATCAAAAGACAAAAAAAAATCTTCTCTAATTCTTTTCATTTCCCAGCAGCCAAACAGAGGCCGCAAATTTTACAAAGAGCGAGAGTTGGTTTTCAGAAGAGAAAACAAAAGGGGACTTACTGCTGTGGTTTTTAAGGCGTTTGGAGAGCTTGTTACGTATATAGCAATAATAACTAAATGCAACCAGCAGGGAAGCCACTGTCAGTGAAGCCGCCACCACAATGGCAACCAGAGCAATGCGTTCTTGCCTTCCATACTCATCATTCTCTGTTTCCATTTCCAGACCCTAACCCTAGAAGTAGAAACTGAAACGAGGGAGGGAAATTTATTGAGTGGAGTCCTTTCTTTGGAAAGCTTTGGAGTTTGAGCCGTTTTCTTTCTACTGTGTTACCTGTGGAAAGAGAACTATTGCCTTGTCTGTGGCGCGGACAATACACCGACTACTGACTATTACTTTACACTGTACATATCCCTTTTTCATTCTTTTTTCTTTTTTTCTTTTTTTTTTAGTCTTTTAGAGCCTGGTGGATGAACATTTCAATCTTCTCGGATTTCGAAATTAAATCTTTTCCTGAACTATTATAGATATTTTACTGGTGTGCATAATTTTTTGTAATTGTGATTTTTAATTTATGTTTAAATTGATGTATTTACAAGAAATAAAAAATAAGGGACACCATTTGTATTTCAATATCTTTCAAGTTTAGAAAATTGTTTTTCTAAAATAACCTTTCATCTCTTTGAAAATGCTGGGGTTTAATTTTTTTTAATGTTTTTTTAAATCATAAGATGGCGTTCCCTTGTTCAATAATAATAAAAAAAAAAGCTCTTATGAATTATCGCTATAAAACTCCTCTAATCCACTAGCTTAATTTAGTGTTAATTTAGTGATATGTGACCCTAAGCTCAAGTTATGTTTTTATGTCGATCTGAGTAAAAAATAGACCCAATCAAACATGAGTGATTATGTTAAAATTCATATAACATCTAATTTGATTTAAAAAAGAAAATCAAAACATTATTATTTTAATATTATTTAAAAATAATTAGAATAATATTGGTTTTGACTTAATAAAAATCAACCCATTCTAACCCTCCAATCTCCCGTCTAAACTTTGGATGAGATTATAAATCAGGCTATATTTTATAACTATAATCCAGATGAACTAGAAAAAGAAGGTTCAGATCGCATCTCTTGCTAGTGTCATGTTATTCCACTTAACATATATCTTACCCATCAATTTATTTAAAAGTAAATTATTTGATAAAGTTAAACCTATATTTAACTCATATAATATCAATCGATCCATATATTGTAGATCCAAGTTAACTAATATTTTAATTAAAATGGACATCTGACACCCGGGGACATAGTTCTTATTTAAGTTGTAGTTAACATGAATGTACGAGAATAAAAAAGAGCTCCTGAAGAGCACTTATTTGTAAGAAAATAAATATGGGGATTAAAATAAAATTTTAAAAAATTTCAGAACACTAAAATAACACAGGACAAAATCTTTATTTTCTGGAGTTGAATCTATAAACGGGTTAAAAGAGTAATTCCAAGGCCACCCAATCCATTTTAACCAACCATTTAGCCTATTTATTTTTATATTTTAAAAGTAGTTTTAAAACAATTTAATTTTATATTTTTATTTACTTTAAATTAAGATATTTTTAGTATTTTTAAATTATTTTAATATGTTGATATTAAAAATAATTTTTAAAAATTAAAAAAATTATTAATATATTTTAATATGAAAAGTTATTTGAAAAGCAACCATAAAATCATTTTTAAAATGGCATGATAAGATAAAAAAAATTAAAAAAAATAGAAAAGGTGAAAACAGTTATAGGAAAATAGCAACGCTCGATCTTAATAATTAATAATATAACCAATGAATATGAACTCAATTCTCATTGAAAATCATTTCCTACCGAGTTTATAATCTACAATACAATTTTTTTATTTTAAAAGATTAATTTAATGAAAAGAACAAAAATTATACATCATTAACTTGTGAGAAAATAATTATTAATGATGAGATTCATATCTATCCAGTTTAATTTTTTAATTTTTGTAATTATTAATGATGAGATTCATACTTTTAGGAACAAAAGGGTGTTTGAAAAATATAATAAAATTTACATTTTAAAATATCTTTTTTCAAAAATATATTAAAACAATACATATTTTTTATTTTTAAAAAATTATTCTTAATATAAACATATATTAAAACAATCTAAAAATATAAAATAAATTAATTTTTAACAAAACAAAATTTAAAATTTATCCTAGGGCTAAGCATGCTATTTCCAAAAACTCTGCTCCCTTGAGAGATCGAGACCTTGCTTTATATGTTATGCAATTGTAATCCTCTGCTCCACATTTTCAAAGATATTTTAAAAACAAATGAAAACTAGATTTGAAAAACAAATTGATAAGCTTAGAGAAAAGGCAAGACACTTAGTCTTAAATTAATTCATTCATTGCATTCAGTTTTCAGAACCCATTTGAGAAATTACTCAAGACTCGAAATTAAACCCACCAGCCTATCTTTTAATCTCGCCAGAGCTTGCTCCATGTTTTCTCCCATTACCAATTCTAAAGCCAACGTCACAGCCAATTTCACTCCAGGCCGTCATCGGCAAAACTTCCCGGTTATTCCATCAAGCGCAACACTTCGGATGAAACTGTTTGGTTTGTAAAAACTCAAAATTATGCCTACCAACAAAATGATTTCGATTAAAAAAAAACCTCTGGAACGAAATGCATGTGAAACTAAATCAGCTTTTCTATACCAAATAATTTCTTGACAAAAACTAACAAGTTTGAGTGCTGTAATTGTGTTGGGACCAGATCAATTCAGATGCACTTTGCTGTAGTAATCTACAGCTTTGGATAATGACTGTATTGAAACAGGGAATCCCTGCCCCATCTGCATGAAACAAAGGAAATTGGTTCAATTAGTTAGAAAACTAAACGCCCAAAAGAAAAGACCAGTGTCACGTATGGCTGTATTTATTTTAAATGCTAAATATGCACAGACAGTGCATGTATCTATCACTCAGACATCCAGAATATTTAAATCAAACAGTGGAATGGAACACCAAACACACAAGCGAGCGAGCAAGCAAGCAGACATACACAACTATTAATAAAAAACAAACTCATCATATAGTTGAAGCACATTATTATTCTTGCAACCCGTATTAGAAACTGATAGCACACTGGAAGCTATCTAATATATCATTTACGCCAAATAATCCCAGAAGCAAAACGTATTTTGGATGTTGGGGCCCATAGCTTATAAACGGTACAAGAGCTGCACAGGCCCACTGCCTTGTTTTTCCTGACTTGCATTCCACATTGGTCGTATAATAATAAGAAGACTCTAGATCCCCATGGACCTCTTCTTCTTATCCCCTCACGTGGATATTGCCAGCAACTTGAAAACTTAACTGCATTGTGGAGTGCTAAGAAAATTCACTGATTTCAAAAGCATCTAAATAAGCTCCAAGTGCAATGACCAAGCCAGTAGTTAGAACAGTCTACTCAGATAAATGGCGCTAGTATCAAATCCCAATTGGAATTCGTCAGAAAAGAATCCATCAAAGGGAAGAATGTGAGCAGAATCATCTAGTCATGACAAATCAGCTAGTTCCTAGGATAAAGAGAGAGAAAATGATGACGAAATATCTATCACAACACAAATAAAATCAAACTAGTTGTCAGGATAGGAGGATGCTGGAACAAGATTTGTCTAATCGAAGCAAGCTGTAAAAAACAAAGACGTTTAGTTTCACCATGAACTTATTGACGTTGTTGTGATCAATGTGAAAAATTTTACCACTTTGGTTATTGGTATAACAAGAAAAATACACAAACAAGTTACAATGCAATAAAAATACATGGTCAAGCGGTTGGTTCTATGAAAGGTCCGAACTATGAAAAGTACAAATCTTATTACTTTATGCTTTGGAGTCATGCTCGTGGCCTCAGTATGATCTTCATCATCAATAACTGCCCGAGCCTAGTTCACTATTTAACAATAGATTTATCTCCTATCGTATTTATAAACTCATCACTAAGGTGTTTTTGAGCAAAGCTTCAATTTGATACTTTAGCATAAAAAGCTTGCACTTCTCATTATTTGGGTTTTACTTTACATATCCAACCACACTACTAAAAACACTAAGAACACAATATTATGATTCGATCATATATGTGTGAATCACAAGGAATATTTACATTTTTGATGTAGTGTGGAGAGAGAAAACAATACTACAGGCAAATAATTGTAGGTATATAGGCTAAAACCAGAAGAAAATTGAAACTTGAACAATAGAATAAAGCTTAGGATTTCTAGAAAAACCTCAACATTGTCACTCAGAAATTACAAATAGTTAGGAGACAAAAGTGTTAGACATTTAGTTTTCAACAAGGCAAATGAGAAAGGAGATTTAATACTTTGAAATTTTGATAATAAACATATATTTTAGGACACAATATAAAGGAGAGGATACTCTTTGCTTATCAAAGGGAGTATTTTTACCTGATGCTAGTGTGTGTTATTATTGTTAGAAAATAATATAAATCATATCCTGGAACCTCACCTAACAACTTAAGCAATTGGATTAAGATGATTCTTTGATATAGTATTAGAGCCTTAATGACCATGTGGTCACGAGTTCGAATATCACCATCCCCATTTATTTAATAAAAACTAAAGCACAAGGTGAAATGAGCCTATGAAAGTTTCAAGCTCAAAGGGCTTTCACTTGAGGGTGTATGTTAAAGAATAATATAAATCATATCCTAAAATCTCACCTAACAGCTTAAGCTATTAGGTTGAGATGGTTCTGACAATTATTGCTCTACACCAAAAGCAATTTAGAGAGGTAATCCACTTAAAAGCCCTCCAATTACATTCCTTATGCACTAGCCTAAGCCTTTTTTTAAGTAAAAACTTTAATGAAGGATGCTGGTCTAAGAAGCACAAAAACAAGATTCTCATTTCACAAGACATGAATGTGCTAAATCTCAAGACATGAATGTGCTAAATATGTATATCTGGGAAAGGGATCTTTAGAACATTATTCTTTACACCAATAGCTGATGCATCCCAAGACAAATAAGTTTCTAAATTACTACATTAGAGTTTTAATTCCGAGTATCCTAGTTTTTCTCATAAACTTGGCTAATTTAAGAATTCTTCTTGCTTTGGATTAGAAGTCTTACTACTGTTCAAAAATTATAGTATGTTAGGAATTTGGAATATCAATTAGAAGTCTTTTATTATTTGAGTTTTCCTTTTCCTATTTGGATTGCTAGTTCCTATTAGTTTAGAATTTCTAGGGGTTAACTGTAAAAGCACCGCCTATTCCATGTAGTAATAAAATGGGAAATTATGAGTATTTTGGTTTAGTTTGAGAGATGCAGCCTAGATTATTCCCTCTTTTATTTTTCCCAAGTGAAACTTTGCTCTTGCTTTTCCTCCTATTTCTCTCTTGCTGTGGTAACCTCATGTTCCTACTCACAGCTACAATAACACACATTCTTCATAATCAGGCCTCTAAACAACCCTAGTTCCCATAACCAAAACCATAGCTCACAAATTCATTCAAACATTTGTGAGACACAAACTAAAAGATGTCCGGCTTCAAAAAACAATTCTGATCTGTACACAAGAGTATACCCCTCCAGGCCCCCATCTTTCCCCTATATTGAACATGCTAATAACAAATAAAACCGCAACCTTGAGAACAGATACAATGTTCTAGTCTAGTGCAATAAAAAGCAAGTGCCAATTAAGCTGCTTTTTTCAAAACATCTGATGTGAAAGATTAACTTTCTCTTCATTCCAGACTTCAGAACTAGAGTTACGAAACAATAATTCATGAACACAGGCAGTTGGAATAAATCTAAAGTTCCAAAAACAATTAATGTTCAAATCTACAAAGATCACATACACACATGTCCAAAATCAATCAAGAAGTACTCCAAAGTAACTTAGAAAAGGAGAAAAGGGTTTTAACGCTTACAGTGCTGCAAATATGGAAGGAGTTGACGTATCCAGCATATTTGGAAGCTGTGAGAAAGTAGATAAAATATTTTTGTTAAAATACTTAAAAAGGTATTGGCCACAGGCAACAGGCAGCACCTTAACCATTCTTTATTTACACAAAGAAGAGCAGACAAAAACAGGGGAATGTTGCTGTCAAATAACTGTTGCAATCATTTTAGCACCCTCCTAAGAAATGTAAGTGTTATTCATTAAGAAACTAATTCTCCTAGAGGAACGGGATTACTATGTTTGGGAAACTAGGGTTGCTTGAGGAAAAAACTCATCTAGCTGGCAAAGACCAGCTACAGAATGGTTGATTACAGCTTTGCAAAAACTGCCTTCACCTCTTCCCTATAATTTCAAGATCCTGAATTTTCTGGGCTAAAATGATAATGTATCATATTTCCATTGAGCATTCACCTAATTTCATAATGCACCCAAGATCATGTTACCCCACAAACAAAAAAAGACACGCAACAATAGAACAAATGCTGCTTACTCTTCTTTAAGCCAGCGGGCTTTGCTTGCAGAAGAGCATTCATAAATGCACCTACATTCTCGCGCAAAGACTCTTCTGTAAAACTCACCTGCAGAATGGCATTGTAACAACATCAAAAGGGAAAAAGGTTCCCAAACTCAGTTTTGAGAACATACCTTTAAAATGAAGTTGTCTTGGAGCAAGATAAGCGTACCTTTCCAAGTCCCACATGCACAATTGCTGTTTTGTCCATTTTAAACTTAATTTGATTCTTTTTTGCATTCTTTACTGCTTTAGCAACATCACTGACAACAGTACCATGCTACAATAGAAATTATTTGAAGTTTATAAGAGAATGGCACAAATCAGTGATCATTAATAAATGATAGTTGCATTAATTGATACTTGAAAGATGATAAACTCACTTTAAGATCAGGCATCAAACCTTGACGATTAAGAATCTTCCCCAGCTGGTGAATAGGGAAAAGATTATTTAAACAAACAAGCCATAATTATGACCAATCAAATAATTTGCAAGAACAATTCAGATGTAAAGACCTTAGCAATGCGAGGGAAAAATTGTGGAGTCGTGAAACAATGATCAAAGTCAATCTTGCCAGCTTCTGCATTGTGTAAATTCCAAGATTTAGTTAGTCAGAAAACTTATCTCGAATTGAGATTCAGTATAGAGAGAGGGAGAGACAAAGGTGAAATGGTTCCATCTTGGTTTTGTACAAAAGGAATAACAGTATTCAATGAAACATAAGAAATAGAAACCAGTCGAACTGGAAGAAAAGACCCAAAAGGGACAAGCTAGAAGAAACTTAGACACGGAAACTTTCTAACCCTCTCAAATTTGGCATAGTAGAGATGGCATTATAGCCGCAAAAATTCTCAGTTGTTCTTATCATTAACACTAAAAAATGCACCATATAGAAATAACAGGATTGTCCTCTTACTTGCAATTTCATCAATAAGTTCAACACCTCCAACAATATCAGCTCCCGCGGCTCTTGCTTCATCTGCATCTGCACCTTCAGCAAAGACAGCCACCCTGAGAGACTGAACAATTGCAAAAGTTGTGAGGTATGATCAGAAAACTAAAGTGAACAGAGACCAATGTCCAGAATAAGTTTAAGAAAAAGAAACTACCTTCTTACCACCGTGAGGCAAAGCCAAGGTGCCACGAACTATCTGAAATGTGTATAAGAAAAGACATTGAAATCCATTGCAAAGAAAGAAGAAAACACAAGAAGAAATGATATAACATACCAGGTCAGATCGAGATTTATCTATACTCAATTTTACATGTGCTTCAACAGTCTCATCAAAAGTATTCCTGGCATTAGCCTGAACAACAATTTACTACACGAATTAGCAACTCTTAGTAAATAAATTATTATCTACGAAAATGATGAGAAAAAGGACCTTGACTTGCTTAATAGCCTCATTCAAGTCAAAAAGAGGCTTCTTTTCCTTCTTAACAGGCTTGATTAATCTAGGAAAAGGCAGCACCACTTTCCCTTCCTCTTCCACAACCTTAAAAGCTCTTCTCCCCAGATTCCTCCGCGCCTCAATCCTCATCCTTTCTCTCTCCATATCAACATTATGTGCGTCCTGTCCTTGAACCCTGTCCTCCGGCAGCGGCGCAACCCGTGGTGCGTACGACACTGGAGTTATTGAAATGGATGGAGGAGCGTCCTTCATGTAACGGAAGTCCTCCCGACTCCAATCTTGTTCTTGCTGACTTCTTCTTCTGGGAGGTTGTTGCTGCTGTTGTTCTTGTTCTTGGGAATTTTCTTGGCTTTCATGTTCGGATCTTACTGGGTAAGAGACTGGTTCGATTATTAAGGGATCTGGGTGTTGTTTTGGTTCAGAGCACAAATATCTACGGAAATAGGAGCCGGGCAACCACAAGCACCGGCGGCTACCCTGCTGGGAAAATAGGATTTTAGTGGCTGTTGCCATTTTGATGTTGCTACAATTTACAGGCAGAGGGGGGATATCAACATTTGGGCTTCTGGGATTTTTTGAGGTTTAGGGTTTAATACTTTAAGCAACTATTCTTGTTACTGATTGAATCTTAGTCCTTGATAATTATAATCTCAACAATGTTACACCTTAACTATTATAAATCTTGCAATACTATCCTTTCAGGAAATTGAGTGAACATTACTGGCCTTAGCATGACCACAGCAAAAACATTTGGGAAGATGGAGAGAGGGATGCGAAGAAATAATACTTGAACCGCGGACTGATAGAAACAAGTCAAGAAAATTAAAATTAAATTGATAAAGGACTCAATCCAATAATTACTTAAAGTTTTAAATTAAAGAATCAAAGTTACTGAAACAAAAATGATATCCTTTAATTATAGAGAATCAATAACTGGAAATATAAAAAAAAAAAAAAAAGCATCATCAAGATAGTTAATTATTGATAAGCCCTGTATAATTCAATAAAAAATGATGAAAATTAATAAATATCACTAAATAGTCAATTAGATGTATCAATTGAATCTATTACAAGTTCTAAAATTAAAAAAAAAATAAAAATTTAATTTAATGAGTTAAGTCAAGATGATTGGATTAAAAAGTTATAAATTTATTAAAATAGATATTTGTGTATTTTTTTGTCATATCTAAAACCACATGTGAAATTTTATTGTAATCTTAGTAGATTTACAAATTATACATCTTAAGTTTTATATTTATATATAGTAGATCCAGTAACTTATTAAAATAAAAAATAATGATGAAATCTGCCAGCAAACAAGAAAAGTAAAAAAAAATCTTTTTTCATATGATTTTTGCATTCTTATAGAGAAATAATTTAATTACATATGAAATTCTTATTTTACAAGGATTATTTACTTTTAAAGAAGATTAACTAGATAATAATCTTTATTTTGAAAGAATTTTTTATGCATAAATAATCATTATTATTCAAGGGCATTAGAAGTGGTTTTTAGTTTTTTTTTTAATATATATTTTTATGCTAATAAATATAATTTTTTATCCAGTCCTTGGATAAGACTAAAATTTTATTAAAATATTCTAAAAGGTTTTTTATATAAGATTAAATTTTGTAATAATTAGAGTTTGTGAAGGTCTTAAAGTAAAGCCTAAAAGCTCATATAGGAAATGCATTGTTTTTTTAATTGATTTAAAATTATTTTTTTTATTTTTTTTAGAAATCTTCTGGGAAGACTTGGATTATTCAAAATTAATATTTTATGTGAGGTGAGGTTATTTATTCATTGAACTTTTCAAGGCTTATTAAAAATTAATTGTTTTTGTGACATTCTTTTTTATACTTTAAAATCTCAATTTTTTATAATAAAAGGAATGAGGTTTTTTATCCAATAACTTCAGCTCCTTAGTTTAAATTATTATTTAGTTGATTTTTTTTTATCAATTTTATTAGTAGCTTTCTTAAATTATTTTTATCTTGTACGTGGATCAAAAGATTCTTACTTTCTAAGTTTGCACTATAAAATCTTAAAGCATCTATGTCCATAAGTTTTTATTTATTTTTAGTTAGGATAGCTAAAAAGTAATTTTAGTTGACTTGTATACTCATGCTTTTAAAAGTAGGAAGCCATGAATATTTTATTATTATTTTTTAAATTGATTATTTGAATTAAATTTTTTTAATTCAAATACTATGATAGTTATATTTCAACAATTATATTCTTAACCAATATATTTTTATTGTATGTTATTTTATATTGTTGATTGCTTTTAAATTATGTTAATGCATTTTTAAATTATTTATGGACAAAATTTTGAAAATTAATTATTTTATTATAGTATTAATTAAAAAATGCATATACTTCAAGAAATATTGAAAATTTAAGTACTTTTGTTGATTGGGTTAGCTACCCCACCCCTATACAAGGGTATTTTACCCTTTTAACATAGTTTGTTAAAAATATTGAGAAAATAATATATAAATAAAATACTATAACTTTTTAATAATTTTTATTAGAAATAATGGTTGTTTATTCAAGAAATCAAGAGTGAAATCAAAATAAACAGAAATCAATATAAAATTTTATAAAGATCCAATGATCAAGATATAAGATTCAAGATTTATTAGCCAAGAAATAAGAGGGAAGATAAACTGATATGGTATGAGAAATAAATGGAAGGAAAAAAAAAAGGGTTACCGGGAACATACCGAGGCTATATGTATTTATACACATGATACAATTAAAAAGATATCAACAAAACAATTTTAATTACATCATGAAAGACAACCAAATAAGGTTATAATTAATTATTGATTTTATTTAAAATTAACCAAAATCTAAAATACCTTAACTTAAAATTAATCTAAAACTAACTTATTACAATCTCATTAGATGTTTTTTTTTATGTGGTTAAAATCATCTTGTTTAAATTTTATAATAATATCAAGTTTATAAAAAAGCAGAACTTTAATATGTCTTTGATGATTCTTTTTTTTCTTTTCTTTCATATCACGTCGACTTATCTCATATTTTATTCCTTGATCACCGAATCTTGAATACCATACCTTAACCTTAGATCTTCGTGAATTTTTGTGTTAATTTTATACATGTCAATTAATTTTCATAAGACATATATATTTAATTTTTGAGTAAACAACTGTCATTTCTAATACAGATTGTTACAAAATTAATATTCAAAACCATGATTATGCTGAATATTTTCCCAAATAATTTATAACATATTTCATTTGATCAAAACTTTTACCAAATTGCATTATTTTTTTAAAAAAAAGAAAAACTCAATTTTGAAAAGTCTTCTGACAATGACAGGATGAAACTAAACTCATATGTGCTGAGTGAAGATGGAAATTGCAAGACATAACACATTATTTTCAGATAAACTTGTTATTAGCACCCTGTATTTTCACCATTTCATCAAACGAGCCATTTTAGTATCAATTTGATCAAATGAGCCCTCGTATTTTTCATTTCAGCCAATTAAATACAATTTATTAAAATTGAAAATTTATGTCAGTAGTCTTCTTCACTGCTCGAGTCATTATCATTAACTAACCCTTTTATTCTCGTTAATATCATCATCACTCACTCTCTTCTTTGAGTGTTTTTTTTTTATGGTATGCTATGTTCACTTGATTGAAATAGAAAATATAGAAGCTCAATTGACCAAAGTAATAATGAAGGGGCTTTTTGATAAATTGGTAAGAGCACATGGCGCAAAAAATGAGTTTTACCTCTTATTTTCTTTGTATCTATCTTTAATAAGTTACAGAAATGTTCTACAGAATCACATGTAGCTAGAGTCCCCCATTAGTAAGGTGAGCATGTCGTCAGGAGTTAAGAATGTTGTTCCACCAAGAATCAATTCTACATCAGGTCTTCCACTCTCAGATAATGCCTCTTGAACTTCACGCACCTTCTCAACAGACAGGGAAAAAAATGGTTAATTTTTCAGCTTTCAATTACTCGAGAGCTATAATTCTACAGGAAAAACATGAAGCTGTTAACATGCAAGTAATCTATGATACCAAATGTTCAATTAAAAAACGCGTTTAAGAAAGATAAGAGAGGATAATGGTGATGGTGAGCTAGTCACCGAACCTGAAACTTTTTCAGGACATGGACTTAATTGTTTCGTTAAGAGAGAGAGAGCGAGAGAGATGACTGGAGGTACAAAAGTTGGAAAAGCTCATAAAATCCATACCTCAGCCGCGTTGATGCCCCCAACTACAAAAACCATAATGATATTTTGGTCGGCCAGACTTGGTTTTGTCTGCAGAATCCAAAAATAAAGTTCAGATTATGTATCATGATTCATAAAGTATATTCATTTAGAATTAACGAGATCGGAACTTGCCTGTCCAAGACCAAATCTTCCAAATCCACTTTTAAAAAGTCGCCCCACGGTAGTGGAATGGTACTCCAAGCCGGGTACATCATACTTTCCCAACACTCTGATCAGAAGCTTATAGATTAAACTCTTATTTGAGTCAGAATCACCAGTGAAGTTACTTTCCGAAGAAAATGTCCCTTCTCGCAGTGATAAATTCCTCTTAACAGTAGATAACTTGTGAAGAGATTTGAAAAGGTTGTCCACCCTGTCAAGCAACTCCAGCTTCAGCTGCATGTCACTATATGCCTGTTTTTTATCATTCTTATCATCATCATCTTCTTCTTCATCACCCCATTTGCCCCATTGATCGTCATCAAATTCTAACTGATCAGAAAACGCTTCTATATTGTCTTCAGACTTTTTTCTGTTTAAGTTAGCCTCAAGCTCTTCTGTTAGACCATCGAGAAACTTAAGTTTCACCACTGGTGCATTTTTGAGAATCGCATCCACAATAGCTTCCTTTAGAAAATGCTCCTCTTTCCAAGAAAATGGGCCACCAGACCCAGATGTAGGGAGATTC
>NW_011499896.1:1174774-1281240 GCF_000495115.2 Populus euphratica | reverse complement strand
GAGGTAGGGAAATTCTCACCAGCTAATATATATCCCACTGTCATAAGGAGCAAAGCATCTTTAAAAGAAAGTAACCCTTGCAAATGCTCTGTTTTCTTGTCTCCATCTGATCCCAGCATAGTACTCTTATGGATAAGATCACCAATTTGAGCGCCAAGACTCTGGCTTGTATCTCCTGCAGTGGCACTCAATATTTTCTCAGCACTGGCAAATGCATTCCATCTGGCACTATTTAATTCATCAAGCGCCACAAGTACAGCTGCTCCTAACTGAATTATTCCTTTATTTCTGATTAATGATGACTGGCTTTTTGCCAGTGCTCTGATCATAGGTTGCAACTCTGATTTTGTAACAAAACCAGGACGAATTTTTACATTAACAGTGATATTTTGCCGACGTAGTGTTTCCTGAAGCAACTTCTTTACCAGCAATGCTCCATCTTTTGTTCTTCTGTCCAAAATAGCTTCCATAAATGGTGTTCCACGAAATGTTTCAGTGGAAACAAAGGATCCATTGAGCAGCTGAATCTCAGAGAGAAAGGACTTCCCATCATGAACTTTATTGCAGAGATTTACTAAGTCCACAGTTTCAGGAGAAGAATTGCAGGCATCCCACCCACCCAGAAAAGCTTCAATTCTTTCTGCGAGCTGAGAATCATTTGTATCGGATTTTTCTTCTTGTAATATTTTTCTAAGAGGTATCTGAACATCATCATTTGTATCGGATTTTTCTTCTTGTAATATTTTTCCAAGAGGTATCTGAACATCAAGAGGTGCACGTTGTAGGCTAGAAGGAACAAGTTTGAGTTGGGTTTTTGAACCTTTCATGGAGGAATAGGATGTTGTTCTTTCTCTTCGGGGCAAAGATGAAAACATACAATCAACAAGTGAATCCCCATGGCAGCATGGAGTAAGGAGATCAAGTGTGCGATCAATGAGTAACAGCCCAGCAGAACGTTTACGGCGCCCCACATCATAAAGACTTGACATGTCTGTCATAATCTTCCCAACAGTCTTTGATAAATCACCAAGGGAAAATATTTCCATTTTCAGGTCCATCTGCAAATTTCAAAAACCAAAACCAAAGCTGTTACACTATACTGTCAATGATGTCACAGTAAGTAACCAAATAAATGCAGGAAAGAAATTGGAGAGATGATTTGTAATTTGCATTCCAAGCTTTAATATAGTTTAGAAAAACCCATAAATTGTAAGATTTCTACAACAGCCTTCTTTAATGATTGTGTATTTGGCAGTACCTTGCGAAGTGCTTTCTAGCTGAAAATGCATCAAATTGATGTTCTTTTTTTTTTTTTTTAAGGTTTTGACATTCCATATCAAAACCATAAAAAAAACACCCAGACAAGATTGATTTGATGCAATTTCTGCTGAAAAGAACTTTGCCAGAGCACATACAAAAATCACTTATGATCCTGCCTCCAAACTGTACTCAGCTGCCAGTCAAGAACATGCCTGACAAATGCTTTCCACAATGAGAATACCTCACTAACATTATTTTTTTCCTGAAGGAAAAATGCTTCTGGAATTTACCAGTTTCAGTTCTGAAAGAAGTAAGATTGTTCAAGGAGAATAACTCTAAATGTGCTTTAGAGATTTCATCCCTTTGAAACAAGAAAATAAAATAACATTGCCAGGGTTTTCATCATCTCAGCTTTCATAGAATCCAGTGTTTTTGATACTGTGATAATATAAAGAATAAGAACACCGTGATTATAGAGGTATTTGCACAAAACTCTCAAGGAAAATATCTATAATAAATAAACTAGTGTACACTGAAGGAGAAAAACAAACTCGCATGTGTTTAAGAAGATGCACACTTGCTACCTTAGCAACCAGATGGTAAAGAAAATGCGCTGTAAGAAGGGCCCCAGGAGGAACATCATCACCATCAGGAGGCACTCCAGTACTTATAGGAGGCAATCCAGGGCTAAGAGAATCCTCATGTTTGGCTGACAAGTATGCTTCAGAAACTGAACCCTCTGAAGGCAACACAAAAACTTTAGGAGAAAAGGGACACAAAATCATGGGAAAGTGATGCACCAAAACGACCAGTTTTTTCCCTAAATATTCTGTATGGCTATCTCCAAAAAAATATTTCCCACTTGAAGTAGCTTCAGAGTGAGAGACAGCCTCTTCACTGGATGTGAGCCGTGACCATCCTTCATCTTCAAATGTTAAACTTTCCTGGAAGTTGCTAACCTCTGGGTGCGAAGCTTTTTTCTGACTCTTCTTTACAATCTCCTCATAATCTTGAAGAAGCAAGATTTCATACTCATGGAATGCATCTGGTCCCAGAGGTGAATCAGGGTACGCTGATTGGGCTAGCTACAATTGGCAGAGCATTTAGTAAGATTTAACCTCACAAGGCAAATTATAAGATGATAGAATCCATAGGTATCCTCTCAAATATAAGAAGTTTGGGATTGAGGCATAATTTTTGTTGGATTCCAAAGAAATACCTCAGAGATAGATGTAAATACTGTACATTGATGAACACCTTTATGTGTACTCAGGCAACGTAGAATATATCGATGTGCATCGCTTAGTAGACGAGATGTCATAACCACAATTTTCAATGCAGGATCGGAATTTGAGTTCCAATTAACCACCTAGAGAAAGAATCCATGTGCAAAAGTGCTGCATGAGACTTGAAGTTAAAAAAAAAAAAAAGGAAGAAATAACATGACATGTGGCAGTGAGATAGCTTTATCTTAGTTAGAAAAGTAACTTGGCATCGTCCAAACCGATCATTGATCAAACATGGATACACACAGGTGTGTGTGAGTGTGAAAATGTTTAACTATTGGTGCATTTTTCATATACAAGAAGCGTTTCTTAGAGCTTTGAGATTGTTCGACGTTAAACAATTATACTGTAATTAAAAAGAAAAAAACTAATAGTTTGTTTCGTGATTCCATCTTCTTCTAGGATTAGTATCACAGCCTAATTCAGAGACAAAAGAAGGAAACAAGTTCTGCTGAGCGAGTTGGTTTTAGTTTAGAGCTTCTGGGGAGAACTAAACGGCATGAACTTGATGATCAGAACTATCAAACAAAGCAAATGAAAATGTCGATTTACTACATTGATGTTATATATATTTTGAAACAAATGCTGACCGAATCAAGCGAACACATGTTTTCCAGGCTGCAAATAGCTCTCACTCCAAGTTTGAGCAGCACAGGAAATGCTCCAGCGAATTGGAAACTTTCCGTGCATCCAGAATCGAGATAAAGAATGGCACCCTCAACATGCTCTGATATCTAACCAACAAACATAAAATTCAGAAACATATAATCAGAATTGTAACTGAAGGAAAACAAAATGATTCAATGATACCCAGTACCTAAGATCTAGAAACCAAAATTGACCAGAAAAGAAATCTTACTTGGGAAATGGAATCAAGGCATGATTTGATTACATCGACCACAGCCATGTTTAAAATGAAACCCGCTTGTCTAAGAGGCCTAAACTCGTTGTGACTCCCAGATCGATTTGGACAGAAAGAAGGTTTCTCTGAAGTGATTTTCCAAGGACCGATAGCTGAGGAAATTCCACTAGAAGCAAAAGCATTAAGAATCTACAGAGCAGTGCTGATGCAAAGAAACACCGCAGGGAGAACCCGAAGGGGATGCAACTAGCATATGGGCCTGAGTTCGGTCGAGGGTCCGCCAAGAAAATCTTTTGCTGTTATTGTTTAGCTAACCATGTAAGTAAACTGTAAAATCAATCTGAGAGCCCCCAAAAGCCCAAGCCCATTTGATTGATGATTAGATAGAAGTTTCATGAAATCATGAATTGTTTTTATTTAAATTAATTTTTAATTTTTTTAATATATTAATATTAAAAATAAATTTAAAAAAATTAAAAAATATTATTTTAATATATTTTCAAATAAAAAATACTTTTAAAAACTATCACTATCATTATCTTATACACCCTTTGAGTTTTCTTTTGAGAAATCATTTCAACAGGAGTTTTCAAGAAAATTTATTTTTATATTAAATTAATATTTTTTTACGTGTTTTTAATGTAATGATATAAAAAATAAAAAATATTTAAATATATTTATAAATAAAAAATACTTTTAAAAGTAATTACTACCACTATTCCAAACACTTTAAAAATCTATAGCATTCAAAACTTTTTTTTTTCAATTAACTTTATATATTTCTAGTCATATAAATGTGTTTTAGAACATCATAATGTTTAAAAAAATAGTTTAAGTTAACTTGTCAAAATTACAATCCAGTTTTTAAAATTGAGATAACATAAATAAAAAAAAAATTAAAATAAATAATAAATTTTAATTTTTAATCAATTTTATATTAAAAGATAAGATTAAAAAAAATTCAATTAAAAAAATAGTATAGAAAAAAATCACAGTTAATTCACCAAACTTATAATCTATAAAATTTCACCAAACTTATAATTCATAAAATTAAAATTAAGATAATCTTATAAAAAATTAAGAATTAATATGCTAAATTTATATTTTTAGTGATGAAACTGAAATAAAATAAGAATTAATTTTATATTTTAATAAATAAAAAAGAATTAAAAATAATGTTGGCATGTACCGGACAAGCGTCAGCCGCTGTAATATTTTCAAATAATATTTGCAGCTAATTTTGAAAACCACAAATATTATCCAGGGGCCACATTAGATTTATCTTTGAGTTTTTTCATGTAGAGGTGGTGCATGCAGCTTTTCTATTTAGCGGTATTTTTACTATTTTAATGCACCAAACGTTTTTTTAGTTATTAAATAAAATATAATAATAATTTTGTAGCTAATTAAAGTTTTTTTTGTTGATTTGTTTTGGCAGCGTGTAAAATGTTATTAAAGTTCATGATTTTTTTTGTAATTTTTGAAACCAGACAAAATATATTTATTATTTCTCTCGGACATTTTTATGTCGCCTAGCCCACCCTGAAAAGTATCAAACATTGAATGAAACTTATGATGCCCTGTTGCTATGCTTTATTTTGCTTTATTAGATGCTAAATATTTAAATTTGGAAAATGGTATTATAAATTATTCTCTTTTCTGTTTCTTTCTATTTCTAATAAATTATATTACTTTGATATTAGGGTAACCTTAGATGGGTTTTTTTTATATAAATATATGTGGGCAGTATGGATAAATAGAAACCTCGGTGGGATTGTTTTGGGTGAGATTTTTATTTTTTCATATAGAACAAATAAAACTTATTTTGAACAAGAATAAAAAATATTCATGAAAAAACTTAAACGAACCAAGTTTTTTTTTTCAATTTGATTTCTCATGTGTGATCAAATGTCAAATTTAATATTTAAGATAATATCATTTAAAATTAAAAAAAAAAAACAAAATATATAGAAGATGAAAACATTGTTCACCTAGAGACATCACAACTTGGACAAGAACATTGTTTTTACCTTCTTGCCCCGTGAAAAAAAGCTAACAGGCTAATAATTAAGGGTAAAATTGTCTTTTTCATAAGAACATTATGGAATCTTTAAGTGGATTGGGTGCACGAGGGATATTTTATGTTTTGATGACAGTAGATTTACATTACTATCTTAAAAAAATAAATTATTAAGCTAGCATTGAGGGTTAATTTTGTATTTTCATATAAAATATATCCAATAAAATAATTTATTTACCCTTAAAATAATAATAAAAAGTTTAATTACAGTGAGGGGGCTTTTTTGTATTTCTATTTGATATGCACAACAAAACTATCAACTTGCCCTTGAAGTTTAAGTTTTTAACCCTTTGGTAAGAGGATATTTCTATCATTATATTGCTGGTTTTGTGTAGTTAATGGGCTGGGGCGAGGAAGTTTAGTATTTTTATAAATGAAAGTGTTTTTCCAGAGTCCTTTGTCTTTTTATTTAATTAAGTTTTAGCGAGTCTTTTTATTTATTTCTTGTTAAAATAATTTTTTATATTAGAGTTTGAATTGTTTCAACAAATATTTTTTTAATCGTGAACAATATCTACAGTGGAATGACATCGAATCTCTAATATCTTTTTTTTAATATGATATTGATAGTTTATTTGTTTTAATTAATTATTAAAACATATTTTTTATATGATTTGTATGCTATTATTATCTATAATTTTAGATTAGATTAGTGCATTACTTGATTTTATTAATTTTATTGTATCCAATGAAGCTAACAACTTGAATTTTGGGTTTTTTTTTTGTTTCTTTTTAAATATTATCATTGCAGTAAATTAAGAAAGAAATGATGAATATACAACGTAACTTACGAGTCACCAATCTCGTGCATCTTAATGATGATAATAATAATAATAATAATAAAGTCTCCTGGATTCTAGAAAGCTTTTGAAGTCATTTCAAAGGTATTTCCGTGCCTTGGTAATGAAAAGAGCTGGAGCATGATGATGTTACGAGTGCTGAAGACACGGCCATATTCAATTGGTATTCTTAAAGTTTACACATGTTTTGTTCCTTTAGATATTGTTTTTTATTAAACTTCGATTGGAAATACTGTATGAATTATATTTTATAAAAAAATTAATTTTTTATATTTTAGATTATTTTTATACGTTATCTTAAAAATAATTGTTAAAAAATAAAAAAAAATATGTTAAAAAATTTAAAAAAACGAAATATATAGAAGATGAAAACATTCTTCACCTAGAGACATCACAACTTGGACAAGAACAATGTTTTTACCTTCTTGCCCTGTGAAAAAAAAGTTAACAGGCTAGTAGTCAAGGGCAGAATTGTCTTTGCCATAAGAACATTATGGAATCTTTAAGTGGATTGGGTGCATGAGGGATATTTTATGTTGATGGCAGTAGATTTACATTACTACCTTAAAAAAATAAATTATTAAGCTAGAGGGTTAATTTTGTATTTTCATATAAAATATATCCAATAAAATAATTTATTTACCCTTAAAATAATAATAAAAAGTTTAATTACAGTGAGGGGGCTTTTTTGTATTTCTATTTGATATGCACAACAAAACTATCAACTTGCCCTTGAAGTTTAAGTTTTTAACCCTTTGGTAAGAGGATATTTCTATCATTATATTGCTGGTTTTGTGTAGTTAATGGGCTGGGGCGAGGAAGTTTAGTATTTCTATAAATGAAAGTGTTTTTCCAGAGTCCTTTGTCTTTTTATTTAATTAAGTTTTAGCGAGTCTTTTTATTTATTTCTTGTTAAAATAAATTTTAATAAATTTTTATATTAGAGTTTGAATTGTTTCAACAAATATTTTTTTAATCGTGAACAATATTTACAGAGGAATGACATCGAATCACTAATATCTTTTTTTTAATATGATATTGATAGTTTATTTGTTTTAATTAATTATTAAAACATATTTTTTATATGATTTATATGCTATTATTATCTATAATTTTAGATTAGATTAGTGCATTACTTGATTTTATTAATTTTATTGTATCCAATGAAGCTAACAACTTGAATTTTGGGTTTTTTTTTTGTTTCTTTTTAAATATTACCATTGCAGTAAATTAAGAAAGAAATGATGAATATACAACGTAACTTACGAGTCACCAATCTCGTGCATCTTAATGATGATAATAATAATAATAATAATAATAAAGTCTCCTGGATTCTAGAAAGCTTTTGAAGTCATTTCAAAGGTATTTCCGTGCCTTGGTAATGAAAAGAGCTGGAGCATGATGATGTTACGAGTGCTGAAGACACGGCCATATTCAATTGGTATTCTTAAAGTTTACACATGTTTGTTCCTTTAGATATTGTTTTTTATTAAACTTAGATTGGAAATACTGTATGAATTATATTTTATAAAAAATTAATTTTTTATTTAAAATTAATTTTTTATATTTTAGATTATTTTTATAAGCTATCTTAAAAATAATTGTTAAAAAATAAAAAAAAATATTTTAAAAAATAACTGTAATTACATTTAAAAAAATAAAAAAAAACCTTTTCTTATCGTATCATGTGCAGTCCTTGCATCGATATTCTGATTCAATTATGGTTAGCCATATTATTACAAGCTTTCTCATCGTACGCAAGTAATTGTACTGATTTTGATGGCAACTTGGTTTTTTGAGAGATAGATATATCATATTGTCGGGGTGATTGTAACGAGATTATTTTAAAAATGTTTTATATTAAAATAATATTTTTTTTATTTTTAAAATCTTAATTTTAATATTAATAAATCAGGAGTTAAATGACGAGGAAAAATACTCAGTTTAATTGAAACAATAGTGTTCTTTTTGTTTTTTTCGTAAATAGGTGATATGCGACAATCAATCTACTTTGTTTTTCCATCCGTGAATCTTAACATGAGTAAATTCATGCTTCTAGCGTAAAGGTTAGATGATATTTATTTTTTGTATTTTAAAAATATTTATTTCCATCCGTGAATCTTAACATCAGTAAATTCAAGCTTCTAGCGTAAAGGTTAGATGCTATTTATTTTTTTATTTTAAAAATATTTAAAAATTTTAAAATTTAATTTTTTATTTAAAATTGAAAATTTAAAATTTTAATTTTTTATTTAAAATTAAATAGTTTTAATGTTTTTAAATTATTTTGATAAATTAATATTTAAAATATTTTTAAAAATATAATAAAAAATATTATTTAAATATATGTTAAAAATATTTTTAAAAATATAATAAAAATATTATTTTAATATATTTTTAAATGAATAATTTAAAAAATAATTATAACCACACTTTCAATTACGTTTTTATTAGAAATTAGTTCTTTTTAATTATTATTTTTTCTTGTTTTCCATGTTTTTAAAATTAACCATAAAAATCCTGAATTCAATCCACGAAACATTTAGTTTGAAACCTAATTATAGATTTTATCAGTGATTTGTCAATTTAGTGTTCAGAGATTGAAAAGTACATTACATGCTCATAAAACATGGGAAAGACAGATGAAAGTGAAACTAAACATACAATTAATTATTGTAATTATTGTGAATTAAAACACTGAAATTATGCGGACGGACCTGCAGCAAGGGGCAGGCCATTTGCTAGCACAGCCTCATGCAACTGCATTTTACACGATAACAGCACTGCATTTTAGCTTCAACAGTATCTCTTTTCATAACATTATTTGAATCGAAGACGTGAAGAACAGATCATCTACAAAGCAGATCCCCCCCTCCACTGCTTATATCACAGAAACAAATGAATCTCCAATGCTTTACAGATAAGCCCTACATATACAGGAATGATACATAAACGTGTGGACAGTATCTTTTTCTGTGCAAGTAAATTGACAAGATTTACAAGGAAATAACATGGCGTAGCTTCTTATTGGATGATAAGAGAAGGGGATTTTGATTTCCGATTGCGAAATGTATCCTCTTAAAGAAACTGAAGGAGCACCTTGGGAAAGAAAGATATGGACATGGCAAATATTTTACAGAACATCAAGACCAGTAACGGTGGACACTAGCAAAGTAAATGCCTGCGCCCTCGGACTCATGAGGAACCTTGTCTTCTAAGTTTCCGGTATTGGTGCAAGCAAATCCTGATAATAAAAGAAATTGCGTGTAAGCACAACCAGTCAGGCAACAAGGAGTTAAACAGCGAGGAGACAAGTTACATGATTTACCTCGGAAAAGCGCAAATGCCCGTGCTGTATATTAGCGGTCCTGACAATTGTTTCCCACTTCGGGTCATCGGAGAGTGTTTTGGAAGCTTGGACTCTGGAATGCAAATGCATACCAAGAGGGGACCTTGAAGACGAATTCCTTGAGGAAAGAATAGGTAGAGTACGCTTTAGCCAAGACTCTGACGGAGATTTTGGCAAAGGTGGGGGAAGTAGTTGTGTATAGCAGCCAATAGAACTCTCTTTATTGCTTAACTTTCTACACTGTTGGCTTTCTAAATCAATCCTGCCATCACCAGCCACTTCTCCATTTGAATCCTGAATAAAGACATGAGAACTTTCGAGGTTACCTAATTTTTTATCCGATCGGATTTCTAAGTCAATCTTCCCATCTTTGTCCACTTTCGGGCTAGTCAGTGTGTTAGAAACCTGCATGTTGTCTTCATCCTGTCGGGAACCACCCATCACAGCCATGTGCACATCATGAATGGATTTGTCAGATAACGATAGAAAACAGGAATCAACAGACTCCAAACTATCAGGTCGCAATTTTTTCTTCTCACCCACAGTACTCAAGCACTTGGAACCCAGAAGTGAAGAATCCACATCATCATTTTCTTCAATTTCTCTATTCTTTACAAGTATCTCCACGTCATCCATTGAGCATTCAGATAAGCCTCTAGCATCAGACGAACTTGAATTAGAATTTTGAGGTTTTACCATATGCATAGAATCTATGTACAGAGTTTTCTCAGCCACGGAAACTGCAGAAACTGATTCCCATTCTCTGCTCTCATTGGCTAATAATTCTCGAAAAATTGTGCTGCCTTTTGCACATCGAATAAAGTCACTTGCCACAGAATCCTTACATTTATCAGGAATCTCAGTGCATCTTTGTTCTTCATGGACTGGTTGTGGAAATTGACTGTCAGTGGGTGATGCCACTTTACTATGCCAACCCTTGCACGCAGATGATTCATCCAGCTTTTTATTCTCAGTTTTGCAAGCAATTTTGATGGATTCTCTCTTCTCATACTTGTCATTCCTCTGATGCTATAGAAACACAGAGTGCTAAAAATAACTTATCCCTTTAACATGATGGTAGCAAGACAGAAACATAGAAGTAATGAAGAAGATAAATAACAAATGAAGAGAGGACTTGAATACCTCATGTGCAGTGACATTACGAGAAGCAGCATTTGAAGACCCAGACTTCGTTGTACAGACTGCAGAAATGGGTACCTGGACCTGCTTTCTCATCCCTAGTACAGGATTCATAAAGCATAGTGAATTCTGTGAGCATAGCTGAGGCAACAACCCACAAAGTTTAAGTGATGGATCATCGGGTCTGTCATCATCATGATCCTCATCTTCACTATCTTCCACTGCATCTGCTTGAGCATAATTTGGTATATTGTATGGACTATATCGATTTAGAGGATGCCTTTCCGCACTTGTTGCCTTGGCTATTTGTCTCGGTAGCTCTCGCACGACGGGTTGCTTCCTAGTAAAACATTGAGGAGTCTCTGAAGCCATTGCCTTAGCTGCAGGCAAGAAACGAGCCATCATGAAATCTTGACCATGCTGATCTGTAAAGAAAGCCCCAGAAGGTTTCAAATCCGGACCATCCAAGCCACTCACGCCACTTATACTGCAGTTCAAGAAGAAAGATTCACTTCGTGACAGGATATCAAGTGCATCTGCATAAGCTTCTTCTCCAGTTTCTGAACCAGAACTCGACGCATCCTTTATTGCCTTCTTGGAAATTTCTTCTATAGTTTCATTTTGAAAACTGGAATGGCCGTTTCTTGTTTGGGAACGATCTGCTAGTTTAGCGCCTTCAGAACCTTTAACTGAAGCTTGCTGTTGATCTTTCAAAATCCTGCCAGGCGGAAGCTTTGGGGCAACAGGGGGCCGTTGAAGAGCCCGGTTTTGTGGTTTGCTTTCATCCTTTGGTCTTCCTGGACTTCGCTCCCATACAAAAGGAACCGTTCCAGGGTTACTCAGTGGACCTGATTTCAATTCTGATTTGTAAACAGGTGGAGGTATTCTGGATAGAGCATCATCAGTTTTCCTTTTGATCTTGGCTTCTTTGGTGGATGCTGTTGAGGAGTACCTCCTCACTGATAGAAGCGGCTGATTAAAATCCAATTGCTTTTTTTCCATCAGACTTTTCACTAACATGTATTATATTCTTGCTGCAAAGAACCACCTTCAGATCAAAACAACACCCCGTCAAGATGAATGAAAACTTTAAACCTTAATTAATGGAATTTCTGGAGACTAAAATTGATTTTGAGATCAAACCCAGCTTCCCTTTCCAGGCATTTACAAAAACTTGATTATCACTCAACCAAATGCAAAGGCACAAAAATACCTTAACATGACACCTATAGAACCATCTGCACTTGCTTCCACAATTGTTTAACACAAGTAAAAAAAGCTAGGTTCTTTACTGAAACAGAATTTATCCAGAAATAAAAAAAAAGTGCGGTGCCCGCATCAGTCTCGTTTTTTGTGTGTGTGTGCAGGTGGGTTTTACTAATTTGATTTCTTTTGATCAGATTTTTGGTTTCTGTTTGGTTATGTATTGAACTCAAGAAGAAATAAATCAAGAAAAAAGAATCCTTTATATACAGTTATTGCTTCTCTAGCAACAATGAGACAGGCTTCAGTAAGTTGTAGAAAAGAAAGGAAAGAAACCAAATTCCTCGGACATGTAAAAAATACAACGGACAGACATACCTGTTGGTGTGAGATGTTGCCAGTCCAGAACAGAACCCTGTTCGTTTCTTGGAAAGAATAAGAAAGAATCGATGCCAGATCAAGAACTGCAAGTTCAAAAAAGAGGCAGAGAATAAAGAAGAGAAGGAGTGAGAGAAGGAGAGTCGTGAGGAGCTGGAGGAAGGATTAACTACTCTGTACGCTTGTGCTTTAACTCCCTGCAAGCCTAGCTGCAACTAGTTTGTAAGCTCTGAACTCTTACGCCCTCTAAAATAATCCAAAAGTCTAAAAAGTTCTCTTTCCGAGACAACGAAAAGAATCATACTATTCTTTAACCCTTCACCGCTGGCTTTTTGGGTTCCCATTCTCGTGAGCATATAGCATTCCGATAGATATTTTGTGCAGGTTGGGTTAGTTATAAAAAAAAAAAAAAAAGTGAACTGATTAAATTAAAAAAATAGAATTATAAAAAAATAGAATTAATTAGAATCCATTCTCGTGAGCATATAGCATTCCGATAGATATTTTGTGCAGGTGGGGTTAGTTATAAAAAAAAAAAAAAAAGTAAACTGATTAAATTAAAAAAATCAAATTATAAAAAATCAAACCAAACCAAACTAAACTGATTTAGTTAAAAAATTAAATAAATAAAAAAACTCATTAAAACCGACTAATTGAGTTTTGATTTTTAATATTTAAGTTTTGACTAACCAAAAAATTAACCGATTTAGTTTTATATTTAAGTTTTTTAATATTTTTTAAATTTTAATTTAATTATTTTTATAAATAAAAATTAAATCAAATTAAATTAAAAATAATCACTATACGATGATAGCATACCATAACAATTATAATTTAAAATATTTTTAATTTAAAAAAAACAATTATAAATTTTTCAAAAGTACTTCACAGTATTTTTCGTGGCTTGTAGAGTTTTTCTTGGAAAAGAAAAAGGACTTGATAGTAATTGTAGCGTGGATAGTTTCGAGAACAGGGCTAACAAAGGAGAGAGAAAGACACAGCCAAGATATTTTTTATTTATTTTTTTTATTTTTATAATGGTGGCAGTACCTCGTTGCCTCTTGTTTAATTGCATGGTGTCTTTATGCATTTTGTTTACGGACACTTGTTGCTTGGGATCATGTGAACCGTGTAATAAAGAAAACAGGGGAAGGGGGCTCCACGGTGATTTTCAAAATATTATGATGATTCACATGATTGAGCATAAAGTACACCGACTTGTCTTTACATAATTTTCCAATTCTAAGGTGCCGTCATCTTTCAATGAACAATTCCTTTAAAAAAATAATAATAATAAGTAAGAGCCATCAGTCAACCAAGTCACAATTTATTGGAGACCAGAAGACTGAAATCGTTACAAGATCTTTTTCTTATGGCCCATTGATAATTTTCATGTATATTTGGATAAATTGTTTTTTTTTTAAGGGTGAGATAACTTAATTATTTTTTAAAGTAAAAATATATTAAACTTGTTTAAAGAAGCTTTTTTATCTTTTTAATTTTTAAACAAGGTGAAATTAATATTATTTTTTAGTTTTATTATTTAATATTTAATAAGTTAGGAATTGTGTTTTTTAATTAAACTCGGGATTAAAATTTAACGGGTTTGAATTTAAGAGGTCAACTCGAGTTTAGAAGATTTGTTTGGATTTGATTAAGTTTTTTTTTATAAACTCATTTCTTTTCATTTTCTTTCTTCAAAATTTATTTAATTGAAGATTGACCTCCATTATCTTTTTGTATTTGTTTTTTTTTTGGATTTTTTACTGATTTTAAAAATAATCTAGGTTATCTTGCTCTGTAATATTGGATTGTTTGGTAATTAATGTTTATAGTTTTATTCAATTTACTTTAAATGTGGTTACCCTAGTATTATAATCAAGTCGTAGATTTTGCATCAGGTTTTTTGATATTTTCTGGATTTTTTCTTCAATTTTATCATTTTATAATATCAGATGGACTTTTTTGCTCGCAAGAAACATGATGATGGTTATCCCATCACCAACAATAGCACTGACGATTTGAAAGACTCTGGAAGTCCTGCTAGATTGGAGCTAAACGTCAACGTACGTGACTTGTACCGGAGTTAATGTCTTTAACGTTTTTCTTTTTGCCCCCTCTAACTGCATTTATCTTGGGTTATACAGACAGGTTTGAATCTTCTTACTACTAATACTAGCAGTGACCAGTCGATGGTAGATGATGGGATATCGTCGAACATGGAAGATAAGAGAGCTAAGAGTGAGGTAGGCCAACCCCATTAAATGATGTAAAAAATGAAACTTTATACATGGAAAGTTTTGAATTTTCTTTCCTGGGTGTATTTCTGGTGTTGAATGTTACTGTGTTGTTGACAGTTGCAGCTAGCTGTTCTCCAAGCTGAGGTAGAACGAATGAAAGTGGAGAATCTACGGTTGAAAGGCATGTTAAATCAGGTTACTAGCAATTACAATGCATTGCAGATGCATTTAGTAACACTTACGCAGGACCAAAAGTCTCATCACAAGAATGAACAACATGATGGCAAAAATAAAAATAATGGGATGGTTCCAAGGCAGTTTATGGATCTTGGTCTAGTTGCTGCTGCTGCTGGTGACACCGATGACCTTTCTCTATCTACATCAGAAGGGGGAAGGAGCCGTGATCGATCGAGATCACCTGGAAATAATGTAGAGAATAATAATGAAGATGGGACACTAATGTTTGATCAAGATAAGAAGGGATTTGCTAGGGGAGCTGATCATAGAGAGGATAGCCCAGGTCAAGGCTGGGCCTCTAATAAGGTTGCTAGACTTAACTCGGCGAAAACTATTGATCAAACGGAGGCTACAATAAGGAAGGCCCGTGTGTCTGTTCGAGCTAGATCTGAGGATGCCATGGTACAGCCGATTTGATTCAATTAGTTGCAATTTGGTTGAATTTTGATTAGATTTTGTTTAATTCAACGGAAACTTCTGGTTTGTTTAGATATCGGATGGATGTCAATGGCGGAAGTATGGACAGAAGCTGGCAAAAGGAAATCCATGTCCTCGAGCTTATTATCGGTGCACCATGGCCGCTGGTTGCCCAGTTCGAAAACAGGCATGTTTCCTGTTGTTTTCCTTAATTATATTCGGTATTATGTTGTGTTTTTATTTTTCAGAGGATTTCTGTTGCATATATAGAAGCTAGAAGAGTTTGATTAGGCAATTTTGGAAAAACACTGCCACTAAATTACAAAGGTTGTTGTTTGATCGAAGACTTTGATCAGATTATTGAATCTTGATTTTCATATCACTCAGTCATTTAACTTTTCCTGGTATATGTTAATCTGAACTGGGACGCTTGAATAGGTACAAAGATGTGCAGAAGATCGAACCATCCTCATAACTACATACGAGGGCAATCACAACCATCCTTTGCCTCCAGCTGCTATGGCAATGGCATCAACGACATCATCAGCCGCAAGAATGTTGTTGTCAGGCTCCATGTCAAGTGCTGATGGACTATTGAACTCAAATTTCCTTACCAGAAGTCTTCTCCCATGCTCCTCTAATCTAGCTACTATATCAGCTTCAGCCCCATTCCCTACAGTTACATTGGACCTAACCCAAAATCCCAACCCTCTACAGCTCCCAAAGCAACCAACTCAATTTCAATTCCCATTTCCAAACGCACCTCAAGATCCTGCCAATGCTTCAGCTACTGCATTGCTGCCTCAGATTTTTGGACAAGCACTCTACAATCAATCAAAGTTCTCTGGCCTGCAAATGTCTCAAGACATGGAACCTCATCGATTGGGGCAACAATCACAACCTGCATCCCAGCAAAATCCATTGGCTGACAGTTTGGCCGCAGCAACTGCTGTCATTGCTGCTGATCCTAACTTCACAGCAGCGCTAGCAGCAGCAATTACCTCAATAATTGGTGGTGCTCACCAAAACATTATTAATAGTACTAATAACGCTCAGACAACCAGCTTGTCTTTTTTAATTATTATTTATATTTTACATCATGTACTTTATAACATGTGTAACATTTTATATCCGTTGTATGGTGCTACCAAAACAAATCAACCAAAAAATATAGAATATTTATAGGATTGCTATTATTTTCATTTACTGACTAAAGAGCATTTATAATATTAATACTACAACTTTATCATCAAACTAGAAAAGAAATCTAAAATATGATATTTCATCAAATATCTTCAATGCAATTTTAATTCTTATGCATATATTTTCCTATAATTGAAAGAATTTCGACAAGAATTATATGTTAAACAAGAATTAAAAATAAAAAAATATTGATTATGATATAATAAACTGCAATTTAGATTGTTTCCCCCCTTCCTTTTAATTTTAAAGTTGGTGGGACAAGGTCTTTGTTTTCTTTGTTAGGTCGCTAAAGTTTTAGGATCTTTAAGGTAGCTTTTTTAGCTTAGGAAGCAACAATCATTACAATTTCTCTTGTAAATGAACTTGTTTCTATAATTTTTCTTATTATTTCACCCACTAGCATTGGTAAAGACAATCACATTTTAAATATATATATATATATATATATCTTTACACACATCACAAACAATATATTAAAGTTGTTAATAGTTTTTCTCATTAGATATTTTTTAAGGGCACCAGTCTTGATCCTTCAATTTCATAAAAGTAGAGTTATATAATACATTTAAGTAAATCTTTAAAGAAATTATTAAGATTTTTTACTAAAAATCAAATTTTGATCACAGCCAAGTTTTTAGTTAACCTTAGATATTCTTACTTGCATCTTATACTAGTTTTTGGATATTTTTTGGTATTTTTAGGGGTGAGACTTAGCCTGGTTATCACCTTATCCTCGCATGTTATTATGTACTGAAGTTTTTATAATCTATCTGTAAACTTGTCCACTTTTAAATAATTTACAAAAAGCAAAGCAAACATGTTATTATAGTGGAAGAGAAACATATATAATCAAAAACTAATTCTAAAAAGAGAAAATCCCATGCTTAATCACTAAGAAAAAGAAATACAAGTGAAAAACCACAACTCTATAATTATTTTTATAAATTTATGGACAAAAAAGAAAGGAATATATAAAATAATTAGTGCACTAACCAATTAAATTAAAAAAGTAATCAATTAAATAAAACCCTCCAAAGTTGCTCATTTGCACAAGAGAGAATTAATGCATAACCAAAACCCTAGAATTGCATAAAGATAATATATGCAAAGCCTTCACTAATCTTTAGCTAGTGTCTGAAAGAAAAGGAATTGTGTAAAAAGTTGATTAAATTGTATTTAATTTGGTGATTCGGGTTCATAAAGAGAGAGAAAATGATGTGCAAAAAAGAAAGAAATCATCCCTTGAAGACAAAATATTATATATATTGCATGATCGATTTTTTAATTTAAGCATTTTTTGTTTTATGAAAAGCAATTTTTTAAAATTATTTTTCAAATTTTCTAATATTTACTTATTATTAGAAAAATTGATCAATAAAAAAAATATTTTTCAAGTAAAAAAAAATTGGTGTAGTTTCTAGGAATTTTATATATATATATATTTTAGGTAATAAACACTTTTAAAAAATTACAAAAATTATTATCGACCCTTCATTTAGCTATTCATGTCCTTTTCTTTCCTTTTAGAATGAACATATGCTCTAATGAGATCTATGTTTTAGCCATTGATTGCGTTAAAACTTGATTTTCTTTGATATTAATGCATATGATCTCTTGATTTTAAAATGTTGATCCATTAGCTACAACACAAGTGCTATATTTAAATATGAGCTCATACTAATCATTCTAATTTCTATTACTATTATCATTATTTAATTATTTGATGTCGTTTGGCGTTACTCAGTTATAGGTTATGTTTTTTAAGCCATTTCTTGTCTAATAAAAGCTAAATTCTCTAACTTGATTAAACATTAACTATATAATTAGGTCGAGAATTGAGATTTTATGTGAATTTTACTTCTGATGACTTGTTTAAAGTTTCACAAACACATGTGAGATGGTGAAATATATAACATGCAGTTTTATTATTATCAGTAAGTTGAAAAAAAATTAAACTAGTTAATATATTTTATAATTAAATCTTACTCAAGACTAATTAACCTGTAATATGTGTCAGTGGATCCTACTCAATACTCATTCAAAGACTAAATTAGCTTGGTGCATTTATTTGTTGTTACTGTACTATTAATTTATTTAATTAAAAAAATAAAAACTAATTTGATATAAAAAAAATAAGAAGGTCAAAAAAATAAAAAATTTAGAATTATTTTAAACAAAATAAATAACAATGGGGAAAATGAAAATCAAATTTGAAAGTTTAAAAATTGAAGGGGCGAGATTGAAAAAAAATACTAATTTTATAAATTATTTTAAATATTAAATGATGAATAAAAAGAAAATCATAAATTTTAGAAAATAGCCAAACAAATTCAACAAAAAAAAAAGACCCAAGATAACCCAAATTATTTAAAAATATTAGTGAGAAATTCTACAAAAAGCAAATAAGGGCTTGTTTGTAATCATGGTAGCAGTGACGGTTTAAAGTATTTTTCATTTAAAAATACATCAAAATAAAGTTTTTTAATTGTTCTTAACTCATTATTAATATCAACATATCAAAATAATCTAAAAAATATTTTTTATTTTAAGCAAAAAATATCAAAATTTTTAAAAACACCCTCTAAATAAAAATGATGGAGCCTAGCTTTCGATTGCATAAATTCTAAATGATGAAAATTTAAAAAAAAAATAATTTTATATAAAAAAAAAAAATCAAGGAAATACGAATGGACTTTATAAACTTATGCTATTATCTAAAACTTATAATTTGTGCAATATCAAGCTTGAGATCAATTAAGAAACTTAAGTATCAATTATTTTAATATTTAAAGATAAAATTAGAAAAAAATATTAATTTAAAATTTTTATCAGAGTAAATCAAAACAATAAGAATTAAATTTATATAAAAATAAACTCAACGAGGATGAAATTATAAAAATATCAATTTAAAAAAGGTCCAAAAAAACAAATGATAATAAAAATAATAGAGATCAAATTTAAACGATAAAAATAAAAGAGAATGAAATTGATTATTTTTTTCTAAAATAAAAAAACAATAGATATAAAAAGAACATAAATCAAATTTGATAGGAAAAATAAACTCACGGAGGATGAAACTATAAAAAAAATTAAAAAAATAATTACAAACAAAACAAATAACAATTAAAAAATTGATTGAATTTGATAGATAAAAAGAAAAAAAAGATGAAATTAAAAAAGAATTATAATTTTATAAATCATTCAAAATAAAATAAATATTAATAAAAAAATAAGGATCAAATGTTAGAAAAAAAATTAAAAAGACTTATCTAAAATTTTATAAAGGTCAATATGAAATTAGAGACAAAGAAATAAAAGAGGGAAAACAAATGATTTTTTGAACCAAACTAAATGCGTGTTTGGTGCATACACTAATTTATCACAAACAAAATGTTGAGAACTGTCAAACACCATTGTAAAAATGTGGTGTTTAGTTTTCGAGGAGCCCTGCACATATCAAGAAAAAAGCACGGAGAAGAGCCATTTACTGACACGTGCTATGCTAGAGAATTTAATTAATTTTATCTTGAAAAATAATAAAATAACTTAACTATTTTAAAAATATTGAAAAGATTATATTCCTTGTAATTGAAAAGTATCGTTTTTTTTTATTTCAAGGCTAAATAATTGGTTTTTTAAGTGCCATAAAACTTGAAATGACTAATCTAGCAATTAATGATTTGTAGAAAATAATTGTATCTTGGTAAAAAAGATTATTTTACCCACTATATATAATTTAAATATCTTATATCTCGATGATAATTTTATCATTATATTACTATAATAAATAATATTTTGTGTTTTGTACGGAAAATTTCCTTGTAGTTTTAGGTTTTTGTCAGTGTTAATAAATGTTACTTGGAATCTGATGAGCTGAATAAATTATACTTATGTTAAAAAATAAAAAAGTAATTGTTTAATACTTTTACTGAAATAATCAAGTCACCACGAAGCAACCGAAGTCCAAGTAATTATAGCCTGCGCCCCTGTTGGGTCATCCTAGGAGAAGCCTAATTCATGGCAACAAAGACAAGAATTGGCCTTCACTTGTTGAATCTGGACCCTCCATAGTAAAATAACACACACGTGCGCTACATCGCGAAACTGTATTTTTATCTTAAAAAATCACATGTAGATATCGTAAGTATATTTCAAATAAAATTTTAAAAAATCAACAACTTAAGTTATATCAGCCGCGTTTAGTAAATTAATTTTATTTTAATTAGATAATAAAATAATAAACAAGGATAGGATATAAACAACTCTTTTATATAAAAAAGCACATGATATCTCAAAAAAATATACATAGAAGTAAGAAACTTTATAAAAATAGACAAAAAAATACATGGAATTAAGAAACTTAATAAAATAATAAATAAGGATAGCATATAAACAACTCTTTTATATAAAAAAAACACGTGATATGTCAAAAAAAAATACATGGAAGTAAGAAATTTAATAAAAATAGATAAAAAAAGGGGCTCGAAACAAACTAAAATAGTGTGATAAATATATAACCTAGGTAATATAGGATGAGTTAACCTGGATTAACATGTAAAATCCATGATTTAGACAACGAGATCAAAATAACTTAGAAAACAAAAATCAAAGAAAAACATTTAGACAATTTTTTTCAAAAAAAACTAACGTTGAATGATTAAATCAAAAAATAACATAAATAAATAAAATGTCAATCCATATTAACTTTCCAGACCCATAAATCAAGTTATTAGACCAGAAGCATTATACATGAAAAAAATGATGAAGCATGATCCTTAACAAATTAAATGTTGAAGAATGAAAAGGGAAATAAGTTAATCACACACAAAAATCTAAAATAAAAAATGATAATTAAAAAAATAAGAATGAAAATCAAAATAAAAAATAAATTAGAGAGAAACAAAAAAATTTTAACTGAAAGATTAAATCGAAAAGAAAGATAACTATAAAAAAAATAAATGACAAGAACAAGGACCTAATTAAAAAAATAACACACTGTAAACTTAGATTGAAGAGTAAAAGTGAAAACCAATAAAACTTTTACAAAAGAGTTAAGGAAAAAAAATCAAAAATAAAAAAAAATAAATATAAAATTGAAAATAAAAATATATAAGGACTTGAAATTGAATAATTGAATTGAAGACTTTACAAAAAAAGCCAAAGGCAAAAATAAGATATTAAAAGTAAAATATCTAAGAGAAAAATAATTGCAACAAAAATAATAAAAATATTTTAAAAATAAGAATCAAATTTTAAAAAATAACAAAATATAAAGATGGATTGAATGGTGAAACTGAAAATCAATGAAACTTTTATAAAAGAGCCAATGAACAAAAAAATAATAATTGAAAAACAGAATATATGACAACTTGGATTTGAAGGATTAAACTGAAAAGAAATTAATATTTTACCAAATGATTAAGGATAGAAATAAAAAAAAAATTAAAAGAAAAAGAACTTAAATAGAAATATCCAAAAGAAAGAAGAACGATATGCAATTTTTAGAATTAAAGAAGGGAAAATACACAAATAAAAAAAGGCTCACTAACAACAAATCACTCATTCACTGATGACACACGTCACACCGTTATAAATAGAAAATTATGGCATATCTAGATATACAAAAAAGAGGTAAGATGTATTATCAGAAGACTCCATACATACTGTTTAAGATGCCCAAGCACCTCCTACACGCTGACTCGTGCAATAAAAATATCATAAATTTTTTATATTCTAAAATTAATTATTTTTTTATATCAAATGCATTTCAATAATTTAATTGTGAGTGCAAAACAAGCCTAATTATTATTATTATTATTGTTATCATTACTTACAAAACAAGCCTAATTATTATTATTATGATTATTATCATTACTTTTTCTTGTCTCTAATGGCATTTATGTCACTGCATGTTCATTAAAAAAGAAAAAAGACTATACTAACTCATGAACAAGATTAGAGTTTTTCTGGATTGAGGAATAAAATTATAAAATCATCATTATAATACACAGTGAATCTAATTGTATAGTTACTAATATTCAAATGATCCTTTCTTTTTAGTTTATTTGTTTTTTTTAATTGATAGAGTTGCAAAATTAAGCTTGAAGATAAAGAGATAAAAAAGATAGGAACCAAATAAGAAGAAAGGCCGATCAAACAACATGCAAAAAGAGAAGCCAACTAAACAATCATAGCCCAGCCGGATAACAAGCTCAATCAAACAAATAGGTCTAACTAAACAATACAAGCATAACCAAATCAGAAAGAAAAGAAGAAGAAAAGGTTAAAATTCAAAAGATGAAAAAAGGTCCAATTGAGTCTAATCCAAAATAAAAGAAAAATGGTAGCCAAAGCCAAACATAATGATGCTGGAAAGCCTACCGATCCTCTTTCATTTTCTAAAAAATTATAATTTTTGTTTTTGCAAACATGACACTCTAAACAATGTTTAAATATTGTCATAACACTTTTATGGATTCTCTATTTTGTAAATTATTAGTGCAATGCCTAACTAATTTTTCATGGTATATATTATTGATGTGAGATCTATTTGAATGTGTTGTTTCACAGGCTTAATTAGATGGATACCTACCTAAATAATATATCTTGTAGGCTAGTAATATGATTGTTCACGACAAAGTAATCATCCTTTCCCATTTACTCATCTAAGGCTAGTTACACATGTTAATTGGTGAAAGACAGTTTTACGGTGGCACATACAATATCTCCCAGCATCCAAATGACAACTTTCACGGTAATATTAGAAGCATCAAGATGTTTTTTTCTTTATTTAATGAAAGTATATTGTCAATGATCTTTTTTTTTCCTCCTTTCTCTCTTCCACCCCCTAAATTCATGTTAGCTATTTAAAAACTTAGATCTACCATCTCATTCATTAATATTTCAACTCTGGTCCTTATGTTTTTACTTGTAATTTTTGTTTTGGACTCTTTTGACAAAATTTGACTTGTTTTTAATTTCATTGTTGAATTCATAATTATGATTCATTACTTTTTATATTTGATCCTTATTTTTTTTTTCAATCCTTCCATGAACTTGATTTTTCTTTCTCATCTTCATTTTAATTCAAAATTCTAAGATGTGCTCTCATTTATTTTTTATCTTCAATTTTATCATTATTTTCTTAAACTACTATTTCTTTCATTTCTTTTATATAATAAACTATTTTTTTAATTTTATCATCTGATATTTAATTTGTTGGATTTCTATAATTTTCTTCTAAGTAGGGTGCTTTCATTTTAGTGAATAGGGTAATTGGTTTGAAAAATTAGTATGGATCAATATAATTTTTTTCATTTATTTTTTTATGGGCTAGTAATTTTCTTTAGTTTCATTTGAATCTTTAGCTAGTTTACTCAATTATTTTTTTTGGGTCATTTTTGAGATGTGTTTTTTTTTTTTTACAATCTTATAATTTAATATTATGTGATCTTAAACTCAACTTGATAATTTTTTTTTTTAATGAGTGTTTCTTTTTCACCAATTATCAGCAACATATTATCTTTTAGAATCTAGTCCATTTATTATTATATAATCAAATAAAATCATCTTACTGTACCTAGTAGAGTTTATGAGTCATTATTTTTTTTCCTTTTTAACATTCTAATAATATTTAAATATTATGTTTTTATGTTAAAAAAATTAGCTGGTTCTTGGTGAAGCGCAAGTCACCTTTTTAGTTTGAACGCAATAAAAACTAATTAATCAATTTCAATTTTTAATTAACTAATAAAAAAAGAGAAAAAGAGTGCTCACGCGTTTGCCTGTGTCGATGGTGGTGAGCTAATGCCAGCTGGCTGTCGGGAAGAGGTCCCCAGGTCCCCCGCTCTCTTGCACGTGACCCACATCCATTGCCTTCCCTCGTCACAAAACAAAAACGTTTTCTCAATCCTCATTAATTATTTTCACATACAAATAAATAAATAAATAAATAAATAAAATCACTCAAATCTTTAAAAAAAAAAAAAAAACTGCTCACATGCATCGAGCGAATTTTTTTTTTTTTAAAAAAACTGCTCACATGCATCGAGCGAATTCCTCTTATTATTTATCTCTTCTTCTCTCCCTCGCTTTCTCTCTCTATCATACACCCCCCCACCTTTAAAAAGCTATTTAAAAACATGTTTGAAATGATATATTTTTTTAAAATTATTATTATTTATTTAAAATTTATTTTAATATTTTTTATTTTTTAAATTAAATTTTAATAAATAAAAAAATATTATTTTAATATATATTTTTAAAAAACTATAATGAATAACCAAAAACGTAGTCCTCCTGTGTATCTTCAATACTTACTATAATTTTTTTTTATTTAAAAAATATGAAATAAATAAATATAAGTGTCTGTTTGTTGTATATTTCCATTTCTTTCTCTCTGACCTATTCTATTTCACTCTGGTCTATAAGAGCCTCTCTCTTGCTTTCTGTTTCTATTTATATACAAAAATAATATTTATTATTTATATCCTTCTAGAAAAAAGAAAAAGAAGAAGAAGAGAGAGAGTGATGAGTATTATTTGTTTTAAAACGAAGAGTTGAGATTCAAATGGTATTGGCTGGAGTGGCAACTGCTTCTTTCAATGCTTCGATCTGCTGGTATTACACTTCTGTCCTTTTCTTTCTCATTCTCGCTTTAGATTTGATTTCCCACCGCTATTTTTTTGCAGAATTTGATTTAGTTGGCTTTTTTATTATCATTCTAGATTTAGAATTGGATCTGATTTTTATTGATTTGATTAGGCCTGGTAGGTTACCAATTCCATTTTGCAATGCTTAGGTTTTAAGCCTAGATTGTGGCTGTTTCTGTTGATTAATCACTACTTTACTCAGGTTTAATTCATTGCGGATTCATATAATTATTTACCGTCCTTATCAATTAGGTTATTTACATTATACTGAAATATTTTTTTTTAATTTAGTTATTTGTTGATCATTGAAGGTGGAAAAAGTGCAAGGAAAATGGTGAAATTCAGTTTACTGCTTAGGTTTAAGGGTAGATTGTGGCGCTGTTTTTTTTTTTTTTCTTTTTTCAATTGCAAATTTTTTGAGTCCTTTAAGCTTGCTAGAGGAGTCTACTTCTCTATATGTCGTGCTTATTGATCAATTTAAAATGTCGTGGTTTCTGCACTTCTGTGTTGATGATAGGATGTTGTGCGTTTGCATTGTGATCTCTCTTAACTTTTTTTTTAGATTAAAGAAAAATTTGAACTGACATTATGATCTTTCTAGTTTCACATAGGGTTTTAGCTTTGCAGGACAAATGGGCTCCAGCGTAACAAAGTCAGAACAGAAGAGATTTTTGATACAGAGTTCAGTTGTGTAAGAATTATATTGTGACTGGCGAGGTCTTTTATGGGGTAAGAGGAGTGAGGGACAGAAATGGTTTTACATCCCAAATATTTAAGGACATGGAGGAGACACGAGATGATTCGGGGCCAGCAGAGCAAGGACCTTCAAATTCTGTGTGGTGGGGTTCAGACTTTATCGAGAAATTTAAATCTGTCTCTCTGCTTTCTCAAGAAGATACTTTGAGAAATAAAGAATCACATAAAAATTATGAGGAAGATGGTTTATCTTCCCAGACTGCATCACAAGTTCTCTGGAGCACTGGGATGCTTTCTGAACAAATACCAAATGGTTTCTACTCTGTCATACCGGTGAGAATTGATTTACTTTTTAATTCTTGTTCCTATTTATTTGTTGCAAGTTCTTTTGGTTGAGGAGTCCGATCTGTTCTGGAACTTCATCTTTTTGAGAGATCAATAAGTGATGTGGTTGGAAAAAAAGTTTATTTATGATTTTTTTCCTTTCTTTATACTGGTGTTTAATAATCATTGCTTTTAATTTGTGATCATTATCTTCTTATGTTCTGCTATGTTGGTTATGATTTAACTATCTGTTCTGTTTAACATTCAACTTCTTATGTTCTATTGCAAATATCCTCCTCTCCTCTTAACTAAAGAGTTAGAAGTTGCATGTTAAACGGTACTACTAGTTCTTCTGTGGTTCCATATAGTACTTCTTAACTAAAGGATCTTTTATTTCCCTCTCCACCTTATGCCTATCCCCGTCTGATGGTAGTACTCCAAAATTTCTCATTTACATGCTATCTTCTAAAGACAAGGATGGACAATATCTTGTTTTGAAGTTTTAGTCTGCATGCACTCATATGATAATTTACTCATATGATACTTATATCTTTTAATTATACACTCTCACACACATATGGAAAACCAGCATAAAAATAAACCACTACCCGAAATAGTGACCATACTAGGCCCCCCCTCGTACCACTTTCTAAGGACGGTAGTGAACCAGTACCAGTACCACATACTATAATGCACCACTTTCCAGGTATTATTGGTTCAAACAATGCTAAATGCATTTCTTCCTGGATTATTTAAATTGTTGGTATTTTCAAGGAGGACAAAATTACTTTGATGGATTGTGCCCTAACTTAGAATTGACTTTCCAGCTTGCACTCTTTGTTTGGTATCCACTTAGAGCATTTTTTTTTCACTTCATCTTTAGTTAATTTAATAACATGGATTGTTACAGGATAAAAGGCTAAAGGAGCTCTTTGTTAATATTCCAACTTTAGATGAGCTTCATTCTCTGGGAGCTGAGGGTTGCAAGGCCGATATAATTCTTGTAGATGCTAAGAAAGATAAAAAGCTATCCATGCTGAAGCAATTGATTGTGCCACTAGTAAAAGGGTTGAACTCAAATCCAGCTGCAATGATAAAAAAGATTGCCGGATTGGTAAGAACTCTTAAGTAACCTTTGTTCTATATGGATATCTCATTTGAAGTTTTCAGTTGCTCTTTTCTGTCCCTCAATTATCTTTGACCCTTTTTTTCTTTTTTCATTGTCCTTTCCAACTTTCATTTTTTTTTCATTTTTTTTAACTGTGATTTTATGTCTTGGTTATGCCGAGGAAATCGATACATATCCATAACCTATTGTCAAGACATGTTACCGATCCCTTTACATCTTGGCAAAAACTGTTTTTTCTTGGCCTATGCAGCTATGTAGGATGTTTCTCATGCATGGTGGTACAGGCTTCTCAAACCACACATGTCATTAACTATTTGCGCTGCAATGAATTTTTTTTCATAATTTACTTTAATTTTCACCATTTGACTTGTAATTAAATCATAAAATTTTAAGGTTATATTCTTTGTTTTCAAGCTAATTCAGGGATCAAATTCTTCTATGGCATTTTTGCTGATCTTCTTAATTTTTTTATTCCATTTTTAGTCAAAAAATTGCTCATATCATTTTCATTTTTCATCTCTGAACAGGTTGCTGATTTTTATAAAAGGCCAAATGTGGAAAGTCCAGCAAAAGCTGCACTAGAAGAAGCCTCCCACGTGTTAGAAAATCGAGGTGTTCAGTTGCTGGGGCAAATAAAGCAAGGTTCATGCTGTCCTAGGGCAATCTTGTTTAAAGTTTTAGCAGATTCTGTAGGTCTTGAAAGTAGACTCGTGGTGGTAAGTTTTAACTTCATCCAGTGAGTTCAACTGCTCTGCTTCATTCTTATTTAATGCCAAAAAATAGTCAAAGATGCAATTTATTGCTAATTAACATAATATCTGAAAATTTCATAATGCTTTTTTCCTCAGGGTTTACCAAATGATGGGATTGTTGAGTGTGTGGACTCATATAAACACATGTCTGTGATTGTTGTGTTGAATTCTGTGGAACTACTGGTTGATCTTATGCGGTTTCCTGGTAAGTTGATACCGCGGTCAACCAGGGCTAGTTTTATGACTCATATTTCAGCAGCCGGGGAGAGTGACTCTGCAGAAAATGATTCCTGTGATTCTCCACTTGAACCAAACAGTCCACTGTATGGTTTTGCAGAAAGAGTGGATCCTGACAGGTTAGCAAACAGCCCATCACATGACTTTTCACAAACAACGAATCTGTATAATCTGTTAATTGGAGTTCTGAAATCCTTAAGTTGCTGTGTCATATTTTCTGTGCCATAGTGCTGAAAAAGATGAAGGAAGCCTTCAAGTCCATAGGAAATTAGAGGCATCTCCAAATGTGTTAGGTCCTTCATTGCGAAATATGATGTTGCGATCTGCTACCTCTGTTGACAGAAAATTGAGGTAATAATATGTATCTTGTCCTGTGAAGATCCTTATTGCAATGTGACTTTTGTACAACACTTCTTGTTTGTCTTTTATTTTTCAAATTTTAGTTTCTTTTCTGACTTGAGAGAATACTATAGTGCAGAATGTTGTCCTTGAACTTATTCTTTTCCTTTCTCCTTCAGTTTATCACATAGTGAACCCAATATTGCAACAACCTTTTGGAGACGTAGCCGGAAAAAGGTCATCGCTGAACAGCGGACTGCTAGTTCAAGGTGTTAGCATGGTTTCCTTCAAATACTTTGTCAGTTGGTTTCTCATTTATAGGGGAGGAACATGTGTTTGGAAGTCTAATTTTTGCTTTTGTTCATGGAAAAAGAGTACTACTCTCTTATGTAGCAATTTTCAAGCCTTTAAATAGTTTTGCTGTAGGATGGTGTTTGTGAGTCCTTATATCATGCACTCTCTTGGCTCTTCTTGTTTTTGCCCCCTCCCTTCGAGGGAATGATCTCTTATCAATTAACAGCCACGGGTTAAAAGAATTCCCCCATATTTGGGCTAAGGCGTTACGGGGATTATGAACTTATTAAAAGATATTGGAATATAATCCATAATCTTCATATAGGCCTGATTGCAAGTTTCCTCACATCTGACTTTTTCAAAAGGCTTGGAATTTATTATGGCATTTGATACAATACTTGTTATTCTTATCTCGAGTAGTTTTTTTTTTTTTTTTTTGAAAATTGTGCTTAGTTTTTCTAACATTTACCCCAAATGGATTTATTGTATGAGGAATGATTAACTAGTTTAGTACAGGGTTAGGTGTTTCTAGACCACATGATTAATGTTGGGGTGCGTGTCTTTCAGCTAGCATGCTTTGATGCCTTTTCTTGCTTTATTGAAAAGCCTGTGCTCTTGGCTGCTTATTTGGAGGGAACATATCCTACGGCTTGATTTCTAGATCTAGTTTTGTTTTTTTCCTTTGAAAATTAGAAAGCATGTCGGCCGAAAATGCTGTTTTCCAAATAGTGAATAGGAGGGCATCCTCAGGTGTTTTTCAGTGGCAAAGATTAGAGGTTGGCTGCTCTAACACAACATCAGAGATTGGTTGGTTGTACCTCCACGTGTAGATTCTTAATTTTTATTTGAGTTGCCTGGTTGTCTTTCTTTTCTGTTGATTCTATTAGGAATACACAGGTTTAGGGGTTTCGTTCACATGCATTCAAATATACACATTGATTTCTCTTCACTTTGTTTCAATTGATATGATTGAAGTTGTGTTGTTTATTCATTTTCAATAGTTCTAAACGTGGTTGTTTGTGGTGTTGTCAAAGTTAAACTTTAAATTCTATTGGTGAAGTTTTAGTTGGTGTCCTCATCCAGCTTTGTTTTGCAGTCCAGAGCATCCTTCATTTCGAGGGCGTGGACGGTCCATGTTAAGTGGTGATAGACATTCAATTAGACATTACGCAGATGATGTTGCTATATCAAGGTTTGTACCTTTTCGTTCCTATTGTTTTGAACACCTAAGGAGCTTTATAATTTTATGACTTATGGATTGTATATGAGGAGTGGAAAAAGGAATATAGGCAAAGCAAAGAAAATGGATGATACGAGGAAGGGTGGAGGCTGCGTTATGCCATTGCTTTTAGCAATCTCTTTAGTCTTAAAACACACCATTAATCTCAACAAGTGTTATGCTTTATTCTCCTAGTAGCTTGTGCATGCTTTATCCACCCTTTTCTTTGTTTATGCATTTGGTAATAATGAACTATGCTCATATTGGATGTTCATTTGTAGCCACAGGTCAGAGGGTGCATCAATGTCAGAAGCTCGTAGAATGAGAAGAAGAAGTATTAGCATGACCCCGGAAATTGGTGATGATATCGTAAGGTTGATGTTTATTGCATTATGACCTGTGTTGACTTTATGATTTGATGCAACTATGCTATTATTGTGTTTATCATTTTCTAGTTGTTTCGACTTTGATTTTTGTTTTGTTACAATTGGAGTAATTTACGATGTGGTTGTAGATAAACAAATTACAATGTTGTATATACCTTGATTGAAGTAAGCTATGATGTGGTTGTGGTAAGCTTCGATCTTATGCTATGCTACCATGATTGTTGTTGTAGAAAATACAAATTAAGATATTATGCTTTCTCTTCTAATATATCTATGGAAGCTTTGATCTTATGCTATGCTACTATGATTGTTGTTGTAGAAAATACAAATTAAGATATTATGATTTCTCTTCAATTATATCTATGTAATTCTTGAATTAGTTTATCTAGAAAATGAGGATATCAAGAGCTTTTCCCAAAAAAGAATTATTCTTATTTAGATTTTCATTTTCTACTTAATTTAGGACTGTTATGGTTTTGGTGTCTATAAAAGAGCAATGATTCTATGTTCTAATCAGGATTGATAATTGAGGGTCTGTTTGGGAACTGCAAACCACGTCCCCTCAAATTCTGAATTTTTTTGGCTAATTTTTTTTTTTTTATGTTTTCAGATTGTTTTGATGTGCTGATATCAAAAATAATTTTTTAAAAATAAAAAAAATTTATTTGATGCATTTATAGGAAAAAAAACACTTTTAACTATAGCCGCTACCACAATCTAAACACACTCTAAATCTTATTGAAAAGGTGTGTCTTGTGTTTGGCAAGTAACTTTTTAGTTCCTCTCTCCCATTCTTCTTATTGCCCTTTTGGCTCCTTGGGGGAGGTTGCCTTCTATGGATTTTTGGGTAGAAAACCCAACCCAATTCACAGGTCACAGAAAGCTGGCCATGGGGCTCGTGCATGCCCCATGCTAGAAAACCCAGAAGCTAGTTTTTCCAGAGCTCTTTCATTTTGGAGCTTTTCTAGCGCTTTATTATTTGTAATTGCTATCTTAAGACTATTTTTAATCAAACACCTTTTCTCCCTTTCTAACCATCACTATAGGCTATAGCTACACTTACAACTACAACACAATCAAGCTACAACAGTAAAAACCTTATTCCAGTCTTCTTATTCTTTTTTTTTTGTTATCTTATCCCAAGCTACTTTATTTCAGTTTGGTATATGAGTTGAAGTGATTCCTTACCCTTCCATTTATTTTTCGTTCTTGTAAACTTTCATATCAAACTATACTATCACCATGGTGACAAGTGTCGAGTTGAATTCCAAATTGTTTCTTTTTTGCCCCTTGTAAAAACCAAGAATAACATATCAAAACTTAACCTTTAGGGGAAGGATGAAATTAGTGCATACTTCTATCAAGGGAATAAAAACCCTTGAGAGTTAGTTGCTTTTGAGCAAGTTTGGGAGCCATCCATCTAGCCTTTCAAACCTTGGTCATTGAATATTGGTTAGAGAAATATCCTAAAAGCACCCATAACACAAAGGTCTAGCAACAATATCCTATTCCATAACTATTGTCTTGATAAAAAGTAATTCTAGGATTTATCCGGATGTGACAAACAACATGGATAAAACTAAGTTTCTTGAGCCCTAAGGTTATAGATCTAAGCTATGAAAAAATTTAGAGAACACTCATTGTATTTTATAAAGTCTGAATTTTTATTTAGAAAATAAACTAGACATCACTATTTGTATTAGTTCTAGACCTAAAATCTTTATTGGAAAGGATTCCTAATTAAAACTTACTTAACTAACATAATCTATCTAGCATGAGAATTCTTAACTAGTAAAATTTTAATTAAATTAAATTCCTAAGCTGAGTAGGAAAAAGAATCCAAATACAACAATGTAAATAAAGACACTTCCATGTAGCAACTTCCGGGTTTTATTTGAAGGTCTTCCCATTCCTCGATCATCATGGGATTTTAACCTAATAGGAAATAGGTTCAAAATCTCTTGTCGAAATTCGTGCTTGATCCAACAATCAGATTGAAAGTTATGCTTGATTTTAACCTCCTTTTAAACTCCTTAGAACATAAAATTCTTAACCATTAATGAAATAATACAATAAACATTTTTAGACCAAGAATATTAAAGAAAGTTCCCCACGTCAATCCCCTCTACTTATAAAAAACTCGCCCTCAAGTTAATCAGCATAAATTGTCTTGAACACTCCAAAGGAATAGATACTTCAGATATAGCATTATAGCTAGCTTAATCGTGATGTAGCATGTCTTCGACATGTGAACTTCAAAATTTAATTTATAGTGTGTGCATGCTAAAGAAAAATCCATATTTAATGTTATACTTTCTAAGTCCACTTGTAGTTTCTTCCTATATTTTTTTTTGCTTTAAACTCGAGTTCATCATCATTTGCCATTGTATGTAAAGGAACACAAGATAATTTTCCATAATATCTGAATGAGAATTGCAAAAAATTACCATGTTCTCCATGATCTTATTTGTAATATCTTCATCCATGACTTAAAGATCATCGTTTGCCAAATTCTTCCCCAACTTCAGGTCAAAAGACTGAAATTGTTTGTCAGCACCCTCTTTGGTAATGTTATCTTATGATTAAATAACTATGAAATTTTGCGTTTACCAAACTCCTCCACATGGACAAGTGGTTGTCTTGGTGGAATTTTAGGAATAGGTTGAAGGTAAGGTCGGCCTGAGGTAAGTCTCTAAGCACATTCCTCTCCTTTTTGTGATTCTTGCTTGTGTCATCCATTAGACAATTTAGATCTATTGTGGCTTGATACAAGCGATCAAACACCTATCCCCAATGACCTAGTTTATGCTCCTGAACTTTGCACAACCTCCACTCCTGTATTGTGGAATGGGTTGCTATCATCTCCATCCGTCAAACATGCCAATTTGCTATAATACCAATTGATGCAGTGAATAATGTGGATAAAACTAGGGTTCTCAATCTCTAAGTTACATATCTAAGTTGTAGAGAAATTTAGAGAGAAATCTATGGTATTTTATGAAGTCTGAATAATAATATGAATTTGAATGTTTATAAAACAATATAAACATCCCTATTTATATTAGTTCTAGACATGAATCCTTTATAGGAAATGATTCATAATTAAATCTTGTCTAAATAATAGAATCCATCTAGCATTAGGATTTCTAACTAGTAAAATACTAATTAAACTAAATATCTTAAGCTAATCAGAAAAAATAATCTAAATACAACAAGGTAAATAAAGATAATCTCGCTTAGTAACTTCTGAATCTTATTTGAAGGCCTTTCTGATCTTCGATTATCATGGGATTTTAACTGTATAGGAAATAGGCCTTCATAATTTTCTATTAAGATTTCATCTCGATCCAACAATTAGATTAAAAAGTTATGTTTGATTTAGCAAACTACATCTTAAACTCTTCTTAATCTCCTCGAAACCTAAAAATCTTAATGAAATAATGCAACAAACATTATTATGCCAAGAATATTAAAGAAAGTTCCCCACATCATTTTCTCAACAAAACCACCAGGTGACTACTGTTCTTAAACTTCTCAAAATCTAAAAATCTTAACCATTAATGAAATAATGCAACAAACATTATTGTGCCAAGAATATTAAAGAAAGTTCCCCACATCATTTCCTCAACAAAATCACCAGGTGACTACCGAAAGCCTCAACCTTGGAGCTGTCAGCATGGCTTCTAGGATTAGTATTTGCTCGATTTAATTTTTTCTACAATTCAAGATTTTTAATAGTTTTTCGGAGTTCCAACTATTTCCCATCTAGTGGATCTATTTCCCATCTAGTGGATAAGCAGCCTTTACTAGGAATCTACTTCTATTTCATATTTAGTTGGTTTTCCTAATATTTATTTCTCAAACTGCTCCCAGGGATTTTAATTTTATCAGGTTTAAATTCTCCTAATTTGTACTGGCACCTTGGACATTGGAAGTTGGGTTGATATTGATTGATGAGATAAACTTTAGCAGAATTTGGTTCTTCTTTGGTTGGGTTTCTCCATTCTTTGCTTTATCCCTCTGTGTACATTGGTTATTTGGTTATCAAGTTCAATGATAAGTGCTGTTGTTCAATTAGCCTTTCATATTTCTTGACAGAATTGCCCAAGCTGCTTGGATTTGATTAATTTTGGAGAAAATGTCTTGTTCTTACATTGCAAATTAATCAATCCATCATTAACAATTTCAGGGCTGTACGTGCTATGAATGAAAGTTTGAAACAAAATCGTCTTTTGATGGAACATGGTGATGATAGGTTATTTACAAATAATTTAGGCGACAAGGACAGGGGTTCAGATCTTCAGAAAAATGTAAGTATCGATTTGGTGAAATGGATCCATATACTTATGTTTTTCTCTTTGACATAAAAACTTTTCCTTGACAAGGACAATTTGTTCTTTGTTCTCTGCTTTTGTACATGAATTTAACTGTTCTGAGGTTTGTTTGTCAATTATTGCTTGTGTTCACATGTGCACGAATGTTTTTGGGGTTTAATTGTCATTTATTCTTCTCTGGGACTATTCATGAGCATGGAGTTTGAATTCGGGCACTTCAATGGCCAAGCATTGTAGCCTGGACAAATAGCTTCATCAAACCAAGTAGATCTTATGGCCTTGTCTGTCCCACTTTGATGGATCATTATCCTTTCAGTCAGAGCACATAGCAGCTCTTGTGTTAGTCCGTTGACATATCAATATTGCCATGATACCATGCCCAAGTCTACATTGTCATCTAAAAAAATCTGGCATATGGAACAGCGTTTAGATTTGCTAAAATATTATGCGTCATATAGATGTGATACCATGGATTGAACTTGGGCTTTTCCACCACTAACATTCTAAGTTGCTGGATTCTAGTCATATCATAAATTTCATCCTAACTAGGGTTCTGTGCATGCCTAGGAAGATCCATTGTTATACCTTTTCCCTTACTGTTTTTTCTTCATGGTAAGTTCCATGTGTTAGTTTGGTTATAAGAGGAGGTTAGGTTGAAAATTAGTCTCTTCCACATGCATAATTTGGCCTGTGTCATTGAACCACATTTGTAATCATCCTCCTAGCATTCTCAGTGCTAATTAATCAATTTGCGCATGGGATAGGTATCAAATTTCAGTCTTGATGGTCATGATGAAATATCTGGTGGAAGTTCTGCTTTATATACCCTTGAAAGGAACTGCTTAAATTCCCAGAAGGCAATCTCATTACCATCATCTCCCCATGAGTATAGAAGTCAAACTTCCGAGAGGAGTGGACCTTCAGGCTTTGTAGCAGATGATCAATTGGTTTCAACATGGAATAAAGTTCTTGAATCTCCCTTGTTCCATAATAACCCCCCACTACCTTTCCAGGAATGGCATATTGATTTCTCAGAACTAACTGTTGGAACTCGTGTTGGGATTGGTAAGCATCACTACCTATAATTTTCAGCCCTGTTGTTGCCTTGAATTTTGTTTGTCAGTGCTGCAGTACACATTTACCTATTCCAGTTTTATATCTTTCAAAAACGAGTTACAATTTTGTAATCCTCCAAAAGTACTTGGTGAAACGGTGCTGTCTCTTTTTGTAATTGCAGTGATAGCACACAATTTGCTTGGATTGAAGGATCCAATGTACTGTTGGCTGTCTAAAATCTTAAAAAATATTTTTGTATAGAAAGAAAGGAACAGGCGACACACATTGCATGAATTTGAAATATTAATTTACTAAAAAAAACTCTCAAGTATTGTGATAGTGTCCTAATCTTTGGATTGTTGCCATGTAGTTTTATCATGAATTCCTACCTTTTGATTTATTGTTTCCTTAGGATAAATTTCTCTGTGGTTGAGTTTTGTTTTGCTACCTATGCTAATGACTTGAGAATCTTCTCTTCTGTTCTTGTTTTATTTTTTCTTTGATAAATTGAAATGGAATGGTTAGATTCATTGATGTTTTCAATGATGTACGAGTTATGTGATTGTTATCTCTCCTTTAAACTTCCATACACTGCTGGAAAATGACCTTGGTTGAAGTTTCACTGGATATCCTCATAAACTGCCAATCTGATTTAAAGATTTGACATCAATCCAAGTACCATTCCTGAAACCATTGCATCTTCTGTTTTCTATTTCTTTGGGTGGTGTTTTATTGCAAGGAAATCATAACCAGTGTTTGCTCAAGCTGTTGGCAGCGGGCATTTTGTTCATTTTACTAGTAATGGGTGATTGCTCCTGCTATCTACTAGTGTACCCTTGAATTCATGGTTCATCTTCGAATTCGTTTCTCATTTTTTGTCTTTCAGAATTTAATGTACAGATGCATGCTCACATGAAGAGTCTGATGCCCCCTCACTCTGCAAACTCCCTAGGAGGATGTAGAAAACAGAGTTAAAATAAAAAAAGGGTTATCCAAACTGTATATTTAGCTTGAACTAAAGATAAGAGCTGTAGCTCAGCTGAATATACTGTGGTGAAGAAAGTTTTACTGTTGCCTACCTTAAAATTAGAACATATCTGATGGGAGGAATCATGCAAACTTATCTTGCAACCATTTTACATACAAAATTAGAGCCTTATCCTTCCCATCTCCCTCTCATCCTCTCCTCTCATCTTGCAACCATCAAAATGTTGTATTCTAAATTGATAATTTAAGCAACATCATGCAATAAGGAAAATAAAATAAATAGTTTGTTTGATGCATACTCATTATATGTAAAATGGTTTAGTGATTTTAGCTATCTTGATTATATATAGGGTTTTTCGGTGAAGTATTCCGTGGCATATGGAACGGTACAGAAGTTGCAGTCAAGGTTTTTCTCGAGCAAGATCTAACTGCTGAAAACATGGAAGACTTCTGCAATGAGATATCAATTCTTAGGTCTCTTCTTATTGATATGTGTATTGCTTTAATTTTATCCCACTCATATTTCTGACTTTGTCCTCTCTGATTTTGTGCATGCAATTTCTTCCAGCCGTCTTCGACATCCTAATGGTATTCTCCTTACCTTCTAATTTCCAAGTTGCATCTTTTATATTTCGCTTGTCTAAGATTGCTGTATGTGATGGCCTGCTTGTGTAACTTGTAACCATGAATTTAACAAGAGCTAGCTCATCAAAGAAAAAACAGGAGAGATCGTGTTGCTGTTGTTGTTTAGTTGATGGCAAGTGTTTTACCTGCTTTTCTGATGGAGAATGAGACAGATTTTCATGATTCTTGTCATAGGAAAATTGGAGATTATATTTCATTTTTTAGCATTTCTTAATTGAAAAATCTAGTTATTTTAGGCTATCATAATTTTTTAAATTATTTGAGGATTTTACTAGGGTAAGCTACAAAATTACTCTGTACCTATTACCTTTTTCACAATGATACCCTTGACCAATTTGGGCAATCAATTTTGCTCTTAACATTACTTTTAACAATGTCAACCTTCCATCTAGTCTTGCCTAAAAACAATTAACAGAACTGTCAAATAACTTCCATGCCTTGCATGCATTTCATTTAGCAAAAAATGGAGGGGGAAAATGTCCAAAGTCCCCAAATTCACCCTAATATTCCAAAACTCACGCATCTAACAGTTTGATATTAGGGTGAATTTGCATTGCATGAGTTACAGTTTGATATTAGGGTGAATTTGCATTGCATGAGTTATTTGATGACTCTGTTAACTATTTTTAAGAGAGATTTGACAATCATGTTTAACAGTAGCTGCATGATTATTGAGAGTTGTATTCTGTTTTCTTTCTATTGCTATCATTCTCTCTCTCTCTTCCCATCTCCCCTTCCTCTACTTTGCAGCCCCTTTCTCTTATTCAAATTCTACATCATTATGATATCAGAGCAAAAATTCTGTCCAAATCCTTAAAATTACTCCCTCAATTCAAACACATCTAATAATACTACTAATAAAAGCCACTAAAAGAAGGGCAGGTCACAGAAACTGTACTGTGTCTGCCTGTGCCCAACTCATTTTTGGTACTCAGGTTTCCTTCTGTTCACTAAAAAAAGAAAAAATATATTGGGAACAACATCTCTGTTGCTCGCTGTTATTCTGCTGGCTGCAATTCAGTTTCTCATTTGGTCATCAAGTTTTGCTTTTAGGATATTTGTACTGACCGCATCTTCACGCCTTCTTAACCTCATTTCTGTTCATTGATCTACACCTGCCTGGGCTTTTTGTGATCTCATAGCTGCTGGTTTTGCCCTTTTTGAATTTTCCAACTTGATCTCTATAGCACTGATGATTGAATGTTGAGTATGGTTTTTGCTCTGAATGAAGCTGGTGATTTGAAATTCAGTATGTTCAGTAGCTTGCGTTTAGTTTGACTTTGTTTATGTGAAAAGAACAGAAATATCTGTGGAAATCTATTAGTAAAATAAGTGGTAGATTGATGTATGATGAAAAAAGAGATGTAACTTTGGTATTAGAGCCCAGCCTTGTCCAAACTCATAACTTGAATTTTTTAATCATCAAATCATTTGGAAACTCATAAACAGGTTCAGGAACTTGACTTCATTATTCAAGAAGTTAATTTCATAATACAATTGAACTTTTAGGTTGGGTTTGAGACCCAACAATTTTAATGGAATAAAGACTCAAACTTAAAGTTTTGGAGTGCAGAATTGAAATGCTTCAAAACTCGTGCTTAAGTTTTTTCTGTAAAGAGGAGAATGTTGGATAATGAATGGAAGATTTATAAGAATATTTACTCTAGGAAAGTAGGAGACTTGTTCTTTTTTGTTGTATGGTGTATGGTAAATTCCCAAACAAAATTTTGTTCCATTTTGTTCGCATGCTATTAGGTGGATCATCTTATTCAGGTTATTATGATATTTGTTTTATATAAAAAAAGGTCATTATGATATTTAGTATTCATTATACATTTTATTTTGTTTGGACTTTATTGTATTTTCTTTATTGTTTTAGGGTTTAACTAGGTTTAGGTGCTGTGTAAAGGCACTAATCTACTATTTTGAGGTTGTTGAAGGTTATTGAGAGCTGAAACTTCTGTCGTCTCCCTTTTGCTTTCTTCTTCGCTTTTATCTCTCTCTTTCTCTATTTCCTCTGCCATTTCTTCCCTCCTTTCTTTATTAGTTCCTTTACTCTCTTTCTTATATTTTGTTTTGTTTCTTGACGAATTCTGAATCAACTGATGTTCGTTATTGCAGTTATCTTATTTTTGGGTGCTTGCACAAAGCCTCCACACTTATCGATGGTTACTGAATACATGGAGATGGGGTCCTTGTATTATTTGATCCACTCGAGTGGTCAGAAGAAGAAGCTTAGCTGGCGGAGGAGGCTAAAAATGTTGCGGGATATATGCAGGTGTGTTTGTCTTGTCCTAATATATGAAATTCATTTGTGGATGGGCATTTTTACAAAATTTACATTTTTGAGGGACTAACTTTGAAACTAGTGGTGCTATTAACTAAACCATTTTCTTTAAGGCTAAGTTCTCTATTTTTCATGGCACATTTTTAAGATATAATATATGCCTAACATCTCTCCTGGAGTGTAATGAGTAGAGGTAGAGAACACGCTGCTTTCTTTACAGATGAGAAACTTGACATGATTGTGAAAGGTTGATTGTTGAAACGCCCCAAAGGATACAAATAGGCTACTTAAACCAAGAGATGCTTTTAAATGATTCTATATGTAGTTATCTGATAATGAGAGCACATATATGTTATTGCTAATTATTTTTGAAACTCCTATCTGGCCATGATTTGGCTGGTACTTATTATCATCATTGAAGCTTGTGTGTGCTGGGCAACTTAATAGTTGATTAAAAAAATGGCGAGTGCTTTAGCTACTAGTTCCAGTAGCATTTGACGTAGCTACACAGGCAATTTAAATTACAAGTTGGCATTCAGCTCTGTTCTGATCTGATCGTAATCTTTTATTCTTCTGTTTGTCACTAAGGGGGTTGATGTGCATACATCGAATGAAGATAGTTCATCGGGATCTTAAAAGTGCAAATTGCCTCGTGAATAAGCATATGACAATCAAGATCTGTGATTTTGGACTCTCCAGAGTAATGACAGACATACCAATTAGGGACTCCTCATCTGCTGGAACTCCTGAATGGATGGCACCGGAACTTATCCGTAATGAACCTGTCACTGAAAAATGTGATATTTTCAGCCTTGGGGTGATAATGTGGGAGCTCTGCACACTAAGTAGGCCATGGGAAGGTGTACCCCCAAAGAGGGTATGCTTACGCGCTTTTATTTCACTTTTGAATCTCATGTTTTTCTCTCTGAGGCGTTTGCATGGTTGTACAATATTGTTCCATCAGGGACCTTTACTCAATGACTTGTTTGAGTTATGTTTTTTTTTTTAAATTATTCTCTAGATTTATCGTTTACGCCCTGCTCTTTCAATCACAACATTCTTTTTTTTTTAGCTCGAAGACATTTTGTTTTCTGTACTTGTGCAATTTGACCGTTGTGGCTCTTTTGCTTTATGTTGTCTAGGTAGTTGATGCTGTTGCTAATGAGGGATCCCGTTTGGAGATTCCAGAAGGTCCACTGGGCAGGCTAATATCGGGTAACCATCTGTTGTGACAGGCAAATAAAGATTGTTAAAAATTAATGTCACTTTTTTGCATTAGCCCCATAATCAGGGACGATCCCAGACTTGGGTGCTTGGGAGGACCAGAATGTAAAATCTCTATTCTTTGGTGGCCATTTCATTACGACTTTTTGAAACGTTTCTAAGAATAAGGGGGATTTTGAATCTTCTTGAAACTCTGGCCTTGGTCCCCCCGTTAGATTCGTCCCTGCCCATAGCATGTTCTTGGGGATTTTGAATCTTAAACTTTGGCCTCCCATGAGATTCGTCCCTGCCCATAGCATGCTTTTTTGCATGCGATAATTGGCTTTGAAGATTACTTTCACCTCGTCTTTTTCTCTACATGCGATCATTGGCCGTGAATTCGTTCTATTAATCCTTTTTCTTGGGATACTGTGCTGGGGTCTGGAAGTGTACAAAACTAACGCCTTAATTCTCTCTGATTGCAGATTGTTGGGCAGAACCGGATTTACGGCCAAGCTGCGGAGAGATTCTCACTCGCTTGCTCGATTGCGAGTACACACCTTGCTGATACAGTCCCTTTCTTGTATACAGACAATGGTAGAGACGTTGCAATGTTCTCGGCTTAGTGGCAGCCTCATAATTTTTCCAATCATTGTGAAAACATGAAATTCTTCAATTTTCACTGGGACAAACTCCAATCATTTCGTGTAATCAAACTGGGAGAGAAATGGAAAAGAAAAAAAAAGTTTCAATTGCGGTTGACAAGAATGAAGAGATTCAATTTTAAGTTTGTGGAAATTGCCTGTGACATGCTGCTCCTTTCAATGACTCTAGAAAAAGAAATGATTTAAAAGATGGAGACCGTATCTGGGATAGATTTACCAAAAAAAACAAAAAAGGGTGGGATTTTATATCCATGATGTTTTGGGTTCCATGCTTGCCGATGAGATTTTATATCAGGTGTGCCCATCAAAGGCAATTTAAGTTCGGATTTCTTCCTCGGTTATAGAAGAAACGGGGAAAAAAAAAAAACTCAGATCAGCTGATTCATGAATTTCCATGAAAAAGAAAAAAAAAAAAACCCCAGACCAGCTGATTAATGATTGGCCACAAAAAAAAAAAAAAAATCAGAACAGCTGATTCATGAATTGCCATGAAAAGAAACAAAGAAAAAGAAAAAACCGCAGAGGTCTTTTATTATCATGCTTCTAATGAACAAGTAGCGGTAACCATCTGGTTTCAGTCGAGGATCTGACGCCCGTTCAATGCATCTTCAAAACGACTGCATGAACCAACTCTCATCTCAGTGCACGTGTCATTCTCTGGTGCTGGATAATAGTCTTCCCTCAGCTGCACATCTCTCAGATTGGGGATTCTCAGGAGGAACATGATGAAATGCTCATGAGCTGTTCCATGTATGAAAAGCTTCCTCATTGCAAGACATTCTGCAAGCAACCCTGCTCCTGGGAGTGACAGGCTCCTTTGATTTACGTCCCGATCTTGTGGTGGCCAATAATCAAGCTCATATAGGCTTAAATTCCCGATCCCATTCAAGAAAAACCTCTCCCACAGGCTCAAATCCATTTGCCCAGATGGCGCAGTTAATGCAAAACCTATTGTATCACTACAATCCAACTGCATCTTTGACAGTCGAGGATAATAAACAAGGCAGCTTAATCCAAATTCACTCTTTGATGGTTTGTGCCCAGTTCTGCAGTCTCCCTCGACCTTTATCCTGATTTCCTCCAAATTAGGACAATCATACAGGCCAGCCGTTGGCAATGGAGTCAAAAGCACACCGGCACCAATCCATAGAGAAAGGTACTTGAGCCTGTCCCAAGACTTGCTAAACATTCCATTTCCATTGCTTTGCATACAGGAGGATGAAGAATCAGGATCCGAAGAATACTTGCTCTTCTTCCTTTTGCTGCCATACTCGTGCTCGCCACTTTGACAAAGGCCTTCGTTGAGATCAAAACAGAGGATACCGCCATCCTCTTCCAAGCCTTTCCAGACACAATCAAAGTGTAGCCTTTCAATTCGACCCTGAATAGGCTCAAGAGATCGCAGAGACGCTACCGCGTCAAGGTTCTTGCAACAAGATATCTTGACCTCAATCAGAGTCTTATGGAGCAATGAAGCCAATGTCCTCATTCCCTTCATTGTAATCTTCTTGCAACCCTCGACTTCAAACCTCGCCAAATTACAGCATCCTCTACCAATCTCAATCAACCCCATGTTCGTCAAATCTGCAGAATTCTTTATGGTCAAGGAAACCAGGCCAGAACACAAGGCAACCCCATCAAGCTGGGACTCAATGGCCATACAGATCCCATGAAACTGCCCCAATTTAAGCAGCTTCAACTCAGGACACTTCGAATGAAGCGCTTCCAAAGCCAAAGCACTATCCCTTACATTGTGGTAAAAATCTAGAACCAACTCTTGTAAAAGAGGAAGGCCAGTAAAGAAGTCCACCAGCCCCACTTTAGTAATCCTTGCATCCTCCCTTGTGTACCCATCATCTTCAGGGTCCCCTCTGGTGCTCCCCAAGGAAGCCATGTCAACAAGATGCAAAACCCTTAATCTTGGACAGTTAGCAGCAATCGCTAGCAAGGTCTCGTCACCAACACATCCAAAGTAACTTGGATCGAAAATACAAACAAGAAGGAGCCTGGTTAGACTAGGACAAGCTGCCGTGATTGCCTGAATCTCCTCAGACTTAAAACCATCAGTCAAAGAAAAAGTTAAGAGATCCAAGCATGTCAAGGCCTTGGACACAGCGGGAAAGGCTTGCAAAACAGGAGGGATATCCTCAGTCCAGTAATAAAAACTGGAAAGGTCGATGCTCCTAAGAGCCTGGCAGTGCTCAAACAGAGGGGCTACATCATTTCCAAGGTGAGGGGACGAGGAGCGTTGATGCCAACGGATGAGCTTGACATGGCTCAGATTAGGCCACTGAGGGAGGAGGATGTGAAGAGTGGAGGGAGATCGAGCATAAACGGTGAGGGAGGTGACTAGAGGGAAGGCCAGACGGAGGCGGTAGGCGAGGAGAAAAGGGTCGGAGGAGGCGGTGGATAGGAGATCAGAACGGCCCCAAGGAGAGAGCAAAGAGAGGTCGAGGTGAGTCACCGATCTGAAACAGGTAGGGATCATGTAGATATCACGCGCTTTGCCACGGAGAGTGAGGGAGGTGCGGGTGGATCTCTCTAGAGCTAGAAATTTCCTGTTAACCAGGGAGAGTGAGTTTCGGGTTCGTGTGTCAGAGACTGCTGAAAAAATGATTGACAAAATCACATCCGGCAGATCGTTCATGGTAGCAGCCATAGCCATACTGGAACTGGCCATCCTAACTATTCAACTTTTTTTTTTTTCTTTTGCTTTTTATCTGGTGGTGGCTTTTTGTTACATCTTCCAAGTTTCAGGATTGGTTTGATAGAGAGAAGACAGAAAAAAGATGGGTCCTTGGAAAGGATGAAGACAGAAGAAAATAAAGAGAGACAGAGACTGAGAGAGAGCACCCACACGGGGCAAGTACTGTAGTATAGTCATCGTGGTCCTAGTTCTTTTCTTTATTTGGGGAATGGATGAGAGAACACGAAGAGTGATAACGGACATATTTTTTCTATTTGAAAAAAAAAAAGAAGATAATTTTATTTTTAATAAATTTTATTTTTTTTAATTTGAATTTTATTTTTATAAAAAAATTAGTTAGCAACATGTAAATTTATAATGTATGTTCATACATCCTTAAAATTGTAATTAAAATAAAATATAATTTCAACTTTACCTTATTATATTTGTGTTTAGAGATGGATTTGAAATGTTGTTTTGTTATTTTTTAATTTTTTAATTTTAAATTAATTTTTATATATTAATATCAAAAATAAAATTTAAAAATATTTAGATCCTTGACGCAAGAAAGACGCAAATAGAAGAGGTTGACCCATATCATTTTGATTTAGTTTTAATTTTTTTTTTATTTTTTAAAGATTATTAAGTTGGTATCTTTTTCTATATATATCATGTTTTTAATGTAAAATCTATTTTATTTAATATAAAATTTATTTTATTTAGATTAGGAAAATCATATGTGATTTTGAAACTATATGCTATGGTTGGAATCCGTATTTCATCTTATTTTTTATAGGAATAGTTGATAATTAAATTCAATTTTTCCATTAATTTTGTATTCATAGTAACGTGAAAAGGATAAAAACACTTTAAAATATATATTTTTTTACCATAAAAAAAATAAAAATAAAGAGTGGGATAGTGTTGGCTTCTAAAGAAGAAAAGCCATGTGATCATGGGGCACTCGTTAGAAAACAATAATTCATTCTGGGCCTGGGTTGCCTTATTTGGACGGCGCGTAAATCAACCACCTGCTGTTTGTGTACGCGTGTGATGCACGTGCAGAAATCAAAACTTGTCCGTTGTGGGTGACTAGGCTGCGTCTGGTATATGGATAGACCATTTCCATTTTGCGCTTCTCTCCTGTGCTGCCACGACTTCCCTTTCTTTTTAACCACGTCACTTACACACAACCCTTTTTTTCTTAATTGATCATCAGCTTTTGATTAAAATCCAACTTAATTTACGACTGTTATTTTTTTTTTATATTATTATTCCATTCATCAGGTGTATCACATGCACGATTATTACATTCATTGGAAATTTATTTAAAAATATGATTAATTAGCATACTTAAAATAAAATTCAATACAAGTTCTATTTATATTTTGGATTGAAACTAAGTTGAAAATTATTTTTTAATATAATTATTTTAATATGAAAAATTAAAATTAATCATAAATATATAAAAAATTAATTTTAAAAAATCATCAAAACCTAAGTTAAAAATAAATGATTGAATCCTTAACAACTACCTTCTATTGTCTTTCTTTCTTTTTCAAAATCCAAAGTAAAAACACTAAATACACAATGTTCTAAATTTCTTATACTTGCTTTATTTTAGCAATTCATTAATATTAAATTTTTTTAAAGAAATATGGTTATCATGTATATTTGAAACCAAATTAAAAGAAAAGTTCATTCTTTTTTAGGGTTAAAACTTTTTTAAAATTTAATTTTCAATATATTCTCTTTAACATAAAATATTAACATGATTTAAATAAAATTATGAGTGAATAAAAAATTAAATTGTAGGCAAAAAATAAGTATAGATTAGATTTTGTGTGTGTGTGTATTTTATGACAAACATTAACATAAACAAAAAAAACACATATAAAGATTCTAGCATGCATGCTAAGCATAAATCAGCTTGTAATTGATATAAAAAAAATTCTCAACATGCATACTAATTAAATAATATTTCTATGTTTAAATTAAAATAAAAAAGATACTTGTTGAAGTATTTTAAATAATATAGCTTTTGTTACTATTTTTTATCCTTAAGACTTTATTACTCCTTTTATTTTACTCTTGTGATGCAACTTAATAGTCTTGTTTTTGTTCCTTACATGTCAAAAAGCAATCTGTTAATACTTTGTAAAAACTGATTAGTAACCAAATAAATATAAATATAGAAAAATTAAATGAACAAGTCATTTGGTTATAATTTTTTTTAAAGAACTTTTTAAAAGATAAAAATCCTTCCGAGACAACTAAAATCAAGATAGACAAATTTTACTAGTTAGAAGATTATAGAAGGAGTTTCCTTTACTAAAAATCCTTTATATTTACACTGTCTTACTTGTTAGGACAAACACTCCACTTTGTTTTCTACCGCAATAGCTTATTAGAACACATGACGATCTTCAAACTGTTTTTGTTTTAACTATAACATCCATTTACTAACAATTAATACAAGAACTTCCTATAAGAGTCTATAGGCTCTTTAACTCTTCCACTAATAATTCTCTTTGAGAATCTTTTTCGTACTCCATTCATGTGTCCAAAGTATATACTGCGAAACTCCATGTACACCTTAGCTAGTTGGACACCTTTGCTTCATTAGCAGTGCCACTCTTTAAGTACTTCTGATTGTCCTTTTTTAACCCGTCCATATGATAAGAATACGAACCTTTGATAAAACGGATCTTTAAGCTTTCTAGTTTGTTAAAAAAATAACAGATTGTTAACGTGTTTTATAAAAATATTTTTTGTAATATAAGCTTATTTGATAAGGTATAGCCATGAGCATTAGTATAGGCAATAATTAATAATCATTCTGAAAAATTTGCCTAAACATATACTTAATATAGTGCTCTATATTTAAGTGTTTCAACTGCATATTTAAGATTCTCACTTAAGAACTCAAGGAAACACAATTTCGAGTGGTTTTACAAAAACCAGTTGAGATAAAAATTAGTTAGTTATGGTTAGATCATTCCATCACAAAAATCATATAAAAAGGGACATTTTAATTTTTTAATTTTTTACTTGGAACAAATAAAAGGTAGCAATACTAATCTTTTTCGACTTTGCAATCTTCTCGTACGATCTTAACCTTCTTACTCCTAAGCTACAACCTTGTGGATAAGGTGCAAACAGTGGAATTGTAACATCTAAGCTTGCAAATGGGTTTATATCTTTCACTTGATTTTGGTGGACAATGGTCGAATTTCTCAAAGGACGCACGAAAGTTTTGGACTTGATGCTGGTTGGCTAGAATAAAAAGGTTAGTAACTGAAGTAGTTTAGTTTGGTGGTGGGTGTCAAAGAACCATCTCACCTAAAAGCTTAAGCTATTAGGTGAGGTCCCAAGATATGATTTATATTATTCTCTAACACACCCCCTCAAATGAAAGCCCTTTGGGCTTTGAACTTGCACAGATCCACATTACCTTGTGTTTAATTTTTATCAAATAAATTGGGATGATGAGATTTGAACTTGAGACCATTTGGTCATCAAGGCTCTGATACCATGTCAAAAAACCATTTCACCAAAAAGCTTAACTATCTCAACCCAATAGCTTAAACTATTAGGTGAGATCCCTGGATATGATTTATATTATTTTTTAACAGCTGGTTCTCTCCTACTGTGGTCTTTAAAGTAAAGAACGATTGAGGGCTTGATGTGGAATTTTTAGGAAGACCGCAACGCTCAAGTAAATATAATTGAATTGGAGAGCAGGCTATAGGAAAATTGTGTGGACAATTCTTGCTACTAATATGCATGTATGTTCTCATCCAAGATTGAAAATTATCGTAAGAGATTTTTTTAATTGGAAAGTAGCTTCACACACCATTGGAAAATTGGAAAAAGCCAACGAAATAATCACGGCATAAACATGTCATTTAAGCGATGACAGAATATTCTATCATGGATTCATCAAAAACAATTCATCACCCATTCCATTAGACGTTGAGAGACCATTTCCAATAAAAAAGCCAATGGAAAATGACCTAGGCATTTTCGTTACAAATTCCAAAATCTTTTGTAACTTTTTAACAAAATGTGAGCTAACATTGCCAACAAAAGCACTAACAAGTTAATGAATTCCATCAACGTTTCTGTTGGAATGTCACACTTTTTTTAGGGTTTTTTGCTTGTTATAATCCCAAATGCATTTGGGATTATAATCCTAGAAACTCGTAACAACAACAACAATAACAAAAAAAAAATCTTGTTTGATAATAATTATATTAAAACTTATTCCATAAAAAAATTATATTAAAATGAATTCCATATAATTTTTTTAAAACAAATTAAAATCCCTAAAAAACATGGAGGGGAGAAAAAGATCCTGAACCAAAAACACTAGGAGCGAAAGGAAAATGTAAGGTCAAACATGCATGTATTTCCTACTATTTTCTTGTTCGACTGCTACTTTTATTTATTCTTTTATTTGTGCTCTCATTTCAGTCATTTGTTCTTGGACCTTATTTCAAACCATCTTATTAATGATAGGTAATGCCCAGCTTGGGCTTAAATGTTGTGTGCCAAGCATTGAAACAATATGACCCACCCTTATATTTCAGGCCAATGCCATAGAATACCAAAAAACCGGTTTCTATCAGGTTCATCAATTACTCTAGTTTCCAACTACAATTAAGAATCTTGAGGAGGATAAGTGAAAAGGTATTCTTCATTTTTTGCAACCATGTCGGCATTATATAGATCCTACAAAACAAAAAAAAAAAGCCAAAATCTAAAATTCATATTAATTGTCATAATCTATTTTTTGGGCCTTCTGTAAAATAATAATAATAATAATAAAAATATTTTGGTTTTGGGCAGGTGCCAGTCCGTTTCATTTTATGTCGGGTTGGAGCAGACCTGTTTCATGTTGGGTCGGTGCTGGCCTATTTTGTTGTATGCTAGGCTAGTGTTGACCCATCATTTTTTATGCTAGTCGTGCTGGTCTATTCCAAATAAATACATCCTAAAAATACAAATCTAGTATTAAAATAACTGGTTTTTGTCAAAACTCCCAAAAATACAAAAAAATAAAAATAAAATATTTTTGTGCATACGGCCAAGTGTCTCAAAGTTAAAACAAAATCATATTGTATTTTTTATACACCAAAAAAAATATTTTAGTATGCATTTTGATTTTAATAACCGGTTTATTAAAGTCAAGAGAACATTGGCTAAAATTTCAAAAACAACAAAAAATTTATTTTGTTTGTCGCTTAGTATCCGGGGTATGACATTACACGTAATGCATATTTTGGATATTTAATTTATTTTTTGGACAATAGATTGGTTAGGTTTAATCGTATTTTAAAATAAGAACTCCTTATTGAGGAGAGCTTGTATTGAACCTTAGACAAACCAACAATAAAAAACTACAAAACAAGACATTAGATTTGATCAGACAAAACAATGCAGCCTACCTTAAGTAGAACGTATTTGGGGTGCTAATACCTTCTATTTACGCAACCAGTCTTTATACCTGATCTCTAAGACCAGTTAGGGTTTCTATTAACCAGAATACTAGATGGCGACTCCCATTCAATTTTTCACTAATAAGAGACATATTCATTGTCTTTTTATATTTTGCCAGAAATACACCACATCCACATTTCCATCTTTTTCCTGGATGGTGGACGATCGTCGTGATGCTGCACACGTGCGACATTAATGACGCAAATAAATATAATTTTTAATTAAAAAAATTGCAAAAAAAAACTTGTACTTTTTAACCCCTTTCCCTTATCTCCCTTCCTTATATGAGTTTCTTCATATAACTCCATTAGAGTTTGTCCGCGTCTAAGCTGTTTTTCTAGCAAAATAAATAATATGTAAAAAATTCTTATAAATTAAGGCTAAATTACAAATTAAAGAAAAATTCTTTGTTTCGCATGTGAGTTTCTATAAAAAGCTCTATTGGTTTTGGTTCATATTAAAGAATCATATCATACAAAAGGAAGCTATTATTAGTTAAATATTTTCATATAAAAACAATTTAAAAAAATAGATGTAATAAAAAAAATCTTATCATCTGCTTTGCATGCGAAACAAACAAAATGAATTTGCCAATTTGTGTGGTAATTGAACCATAAACCTAATGGTTCTAGTTCTCCACACTGAATTATGACCGCTACACAAAACACTTAGACATCACATGCTGAATATAAGATTTTTAAATAGCCTTCGAGACATGCGGAGGTTTGAAATCCCTCAAAATAATGATGTTTTGTTAGCTTGGTGGACCTTTTTTTTTACATGTTTTTTAATGCCTCAAACAAAAAATTAGGCAACCCATGATATAAATAAAAAAAATAAACTCTTAGTGGTTGGTTTCCATTAAACAATGTACTTCCCATAACATACATCCCTTTAAGAACAAACACTTTCTCTATGAGATAACATTGCACTTAACAAGCCTGCATTGAAAAACAATGCTTGTGCCTCAGGTGTCTAGTCATGGTTGGCATCCAGTAACTCATGATCATTAGAAGTGCTACTAAAAAAGCTAACAATGCTCTCATTCGTATTACTCACTAATAATCCTTTTTTGTTTTTGCATTTCCTTTTTTGTTTTTACATTTGAACAAATTAAAGTAGTAAAAAAAATAATAACATTTCTATTTTTTTAAAAAAATTCAGCGACTCCTTCCTTATACGAGAGATTGCCCAAAATTCTTATTACCTACGAATACACATTAATAAATAAAACCACAAATCAGATTTTATTTATAACTAAAATATTTTTATAAATTAATTATTTTATAAAATAAATAAGACAAGGATAAACAAATCAGTGAATTGAAAAGGAAATATAACATTCAAAATCAAGAATACAAGATATTCTTAAATGCATTAATTTCAGCTTCCTTGTCAGATTCTTGAGTCAAACAATAGTAGTTGTATATTGAATTAGGAATTCTCTATTATATCCAATCAACGAAGCAAACTTTTTTTTTTTTTTATCTTGTTTGACAAGGATAGTTGAACCCAATTACTCTGGTAGAAGGCATGAATGCTGCAAGAGTTCTGGCTCCAGGAGCAAGCAAATCTTTATTTATTTATTTATTTATTTGTGAGATGTGTTGAATGATGCAGTGAAAAACCATGATTTGTCATCATGCATATATGATATAAATAGCGCAACTCAATAGGCTACAGATACCGCTAGGAGCAACACAACCCTAAAAAAAAATAAAAAAAATTGTGAAGGTTGTGTTGATGGTGTAGCTCAACTTTTCAAGATGTACTATTTCTCTAACTAGTTTATAAATTACTTTTATAAACCGTGCTATTAAAAATAAAATTAAAAAAAAAAACCTCAAAATCAAGTGTCAAATGGGAACATGATTTTTGTTGTCTTCTAGGAAAATGGACCTGCAATTTAAGAAAGTCTTTGCAAAAATGGACCCCTTCAGAAAAAGATGCCGCGTGGGTTGATGTCATCTTTCCCTCTCTTGATCATAAGTCCTTAATTTGTCGTCATGAATTCTGTAGTCAATACGCATGACCAATCCGTGAGTTTTGAGGTATTGAATGTGAAACCAGAGATGAAATTCATGACTGCTAATTATGAACTTATGTCGGCATGGAATTTCCTAGTAAGTATGCAAATCCTATGTATAATTTATTGTGTCCTCTGGGTTCTATATCACCATTTAAATAATATTTACTTGTATGCATTTAAATAATATTTTTCATGGGTTATTTTTACTAGTGAATTAAACCCTATATAAAGAATCCAAAATCAAAACATTCAAAAACATTAAAAAATAACACAAATCAATCAATCAAAACAAATTCCATGAATACATAATAAAATCATGCATTGATGGATCATCACAAACAAATAAAACCAAAAAGAAAATAGAAAATGAAAACCTTTACTATGATTGTTTTTGTTTTTGGTTTTGACTTGGATAATCTAACTTAGTGAGGCTCGCAGAGTTGTTTGAAGAGATCAAAAGAAAACAAACATAAGTGAGGAGCACATCATCATAAAACAAAACAATAAGCTTTGAAAACACAAAAGTGGCAAGATATTTACCTAACAAAAGTCATGGAGGCGCAGAGGCATGGAGGATGAAGAAGTTGAGGGGAAAAGAAAGAGAAGAAAAAAAAAATTTACCTATAGAATTATTGATAAACAATTAAATATTTATAAATTTTTAAACATTTATTAGTAACTAAAACTTACAATTTTTAATTAAACCTAAAATTTATTGAAAATTTCTCATAATTCTTGGATGAATTTTAACTCCATCTGTAATGGTCAATGACAGATTTATATAAGTTTTTTTCCAATTTATTGAAACTTTTTGATGGACTTAGTTTATCAGTAATTCTGTCTGTAATAGTTAGTGATATTTTATATAATTTTTTTTTTAATTTTGTAGAACTTTTTGATGGATTTAATCTGTTAATAATTCTGTTTGTAATGGTTAGTGATAAAGTTATGTAATTTTTTTCCACTCTCTGGAACTTTTCAAGGAACTTAGTCTATCGATATAAAACATTTTTTTTCTATGTATTATTGTTTTCCCTATCTATCCAACATAGAAATAACATCATGTTTAATCATAATAATAAAATTACAACAATAATTATTCCATCAATGTTAACAACAGCTCATTGTAAAGAAATAAGTAGAAAGATTACATTAAACTCAATTTTATTAAACATTAATATGTTATTATATAATTAGAATTATCTTTTTCTTCTTTTTTTTCTTCATCGCTATATCCATCATAATCTTCTTCATTGAATTGATGCTCGTTGATATCATCATTTTCATTAATTTTTGTATGTCTACTGGTTCTCAATACATTATTTAACTTCTCAACATCAATATCAATAAAAATATTCTTAACAACATGAAAATTTAAATATTTTTTAAGTTAATAGATAGAGCTGATCTTTTAAAGATTTTTTCCCTTTATATTTTTGGATTTTTTGTTTTGATATATTAATGTCAAAAATATTTTTTAAAAAAAATTATTTAAATATATTTCTAAACAAAAAGCATTTTGAAAAGTTATTATTATTAAAACAGCAAACAAGCACTAAATGATATTGACAATAGATATGTATTTCTTTTCATTTTGGCAAGAAATCTTTTAATCGAATTAGAGATTTTACTTTCCAACCATCTACTTTAATCTTAATCAACAACTAGTAACATACAGAAGATTCTTAGTTGGACTATTGTGGCTAACATCCATTATTAAATTTATCTGAATTCCTAGATTAATAATAAAGGATGTCCTCTTAAAATTAGCTAGGAAAGGAAAAAATATAATTTTAGTGAACTTACAAACTATTTTTTTCTGAATTATTAAAAAAAAGTGTTTGTGACTCTAGTATCTGGTCATGGTTAGCATTTAGTAACTCATAATTATCAAAAAAACTACTAAAAAAACTAACAATGTTCTTATTTGTATTACTTATTAATATTTTTTTTTGTATATGAACAAATTAAAGCATAAAAAAATAATATTTTTATGTTTTTTTAAAAAATTAGCTAGTCCTTCCTATACAAGAAATTACCCAAAATTTTATTACCTACTATAACAAATAAAAAAATAAAACCAACACATACATTTCATGTGGCATCAATATGAACAAACTTCCAGATATTATAAATTGTCCAGCTCAAAACAATTCAAGCTCGATTAATTAAAACTATGGGTATCTCAACAATTGATTTTGATCACCACTAAAAATAGTGTTTATTAAATGAAGCGAAAAGATCCAATAAATAAATGAAGAGTCAGAAAAAATGTGGAAAGTAAAGGAGAATTTATTTATTTTTCCTATTTCAAAGCAAATAAATACTATTAAGTAGAAAAGAAATATATTAAAAGCAAGATATCGGCTTGTGTAGCCTGTGCTAGACTAGTTGCGACCTTTGACATGCGCTCATGCGGGGTTTGCATAGGCCACTGTCGAAGTGAATTTATGCAAGAGAGTAATAGAAAATCACAAATTAAGAATTATTTAACAAATTAAACTTGTAAAATGAGATAAAAAAAAATTTATATTGCACAAGTTAGTGATATGTCTGCTCAAATAGCTAGAACATATCCACATTTAATCTTATATATAATAAAAGGTACAGTTAGGCGAGTAAACTTCTGACTAGACCATGTTGTCCCCTTCTATTTACTTCTCAGCATCTTTGGTTCTTGTTTTGAAAAGGAAAAAAAAACATTAATTTATTTGAATCGTAATTTATATATAATTTGTTTGGAAAAGAAACACTCCTTTAATTATATATATATATAAAGATAAGTTTGATAATTTTATATCGAAGTTTAATGAGTGAATAGACTCGTTATTATTGTTTTTGGTTCTATTTTTTTTAACTTTCCTTTAGCTTAGATTCATTTTCCTGTTTGTTTAGTTTTATTATTCTGTGTCCTAAATCCTACATCTTTTCTAATTAACAGAAGTTGAAAGAGATTGTGAATTTACTGTGCTCCCATTCTCATAAATATTGTCTATTGGTATAATATTTTTTAAAAAAAATTTATTTTTTAATATTAGATTTATTATGCATTGAGATTTCTAATTTATTTTAATTTAATTTTTATAAAATTATCCTGATCTTATAACCTAAATTATAGGTTTGGTGGATTAACCTGAGTTAATTATAGTATTTTATTAATGTTTTTTTTTAATTTCATCTTTTAATATTATATTGATTAATAATTAAGACTCAAAACTTATTTTAACTTGTTTTTTTATGGGGTTATCATAGTTTTATAACTTGAGTCGCGAGTTTGACAGATTAACCCATATTGACATGAGTTGTTTTTTTAATAATTTTTTTTAATTTCATCATTTAATATTAGGTTAATTAAAAATTAAATTTTATAATTAGTTTCAATTTATATTTTTAGGGTTATCAATATCTTATAATTTAGATCACGGATTTAGTAGGACAATCCGAGTCAATCTAATATTTTACCATATCATTATTTAAAAAAACACGTCATCTTAAATTTTTTATTTAAAGTATGTTTTTATAGGTTATTTGAGTTGTAATTGGACCTTCCTACTCAACAAAGTTATATGGAGTTAACTTCCATACAATTTATATTTTTTTATTATAAAATATGTTAATAATATTTAGATATTTTTTATACGTTAAAAACAATTCAATTGACTTGCAACGTCTTGCAACGTGGCACATGTCATTGATCTAGTACTAGCACTAAAGAGCTACTTGTTAGTTATTTATTTAATTCCTAAAAGATAGGGATGTCTTTTATATTTTATTGAAATTATTTTAATTTTTTTTTTTTTTAATTTTATCATTTTATTATAAAAAATTAAAAAATAAAAAATATTATTTATTGCGGAAGAATTCACTGTTAATTAGAGCAATGTAATTATCATTTTATTCTTTCTAAAAAATTAATGAACCAATAATTAAGGATAATACAGTTTTTTTATAGAGTTTATTAATCATTATCATATTGATTAAGGACAACTTGATCTTTCTATATTTCTAAATCACAATTAAATAATTGAATTATTATGAAAAAAATTTATTTTTTAATATTGAATTAATTAAAAATTAATTAATAAAATTATTTATATTAATATTGTATTATGTTGACCCTCAGCTCAGATCGAGGGACGGAAAACTTCTTTATTTATAGGTAATCACTGTCCTAATTGTTGCAACATATTTCTAAGTAAATTTAAATTGCATTAAGGTTTTTAGTTATTTTGCTAAATATACACTTGTGTTATCAAGTTATAATATTTTTTTGAAATTGATATTTAAAATAATGGCTAATAATATGATAGAAAATCAATGAACGATTTAATTTTTTTACTACAAGAAAGTTAAAATACATAACACATTATACTAGTCTAATCGAATAACACTGTAAAATATTATGTGCATATGATACGTGATAAACTCATAACGTTAAATAAATTAATTAAACACCCCATTGATTATGATGATACATTTTATATATGATTTGTATATAAATATTATTTAACTTACTAATTAATTAAAGAATTTATCAAAAGTTGTGTATTTGAGGTAAATGATGAAATATCATCTAATAAAAATAATAAAGTGAATTAAGAAAATAGGTGAATGATTATATAACAAATTATCTTCCTAATATCCTAGTAGAATGATATTTTTAATAACTATACCAAAATTCATATCATACACGAGAATTCCTAATATTGATGAATTAATAAAAATTTCCTTCAGAATGGGACTAAGTATCGCATTGCATTGGAGGGCTAAAGTATATTTTTTTACGTGGTGTATGTACAAAACCTACTTAGCTTAACCAGAATAAAGTATAAATTTTAAATTTTAAAAATATAAAAATCATTGGGAGAAGTTATTTGCTAACACTATATAAAATATAAAACTAATCAGCTTAACCAGAATAAAGTATAAATTTTAAGAATATAAAAGTCATTGGGAGAAGTTATTTGCTAATACTATATAAAATATAAAACTAATATATGCTTTCTTTTAAATAATGTTTTTTATATAATTACTTCACATAAAAAATAAATTAATAATGAAGTTAAATTAAACTCCAATTTAAAATTAATCTACAACTGAGATGGGTAAAGATAAAATACAAAGTTTATCTTAGAAAAAGACTTTCATATGAATTTATATTTCATTTGATTTTTATTTATCTTAAAAAACATAATTTTGTGTTTGTGTTAAGAAAATTATTTTCTACTGATAGTTATAGAAAGGTAGTGATATTAAAGCATGATCAGAATAAGAGGCTAAGGCGGTGATAGCACTAAAGATAAAAGGCCATGATAATTTACCATTCATAAACTACTCAGCCAAAGAAATAATAAAGATGGAAATAGATTAACCACATTAGTTTTTAGCAATATAAAATGTAGGATTCATAAAATATAAATTGAAATTAGTAAGAGAAAACTATTATAACTCATCATGCATAAAATATATTTAATTATCTGAATTATATTAGATTATATATATATATGAGATAAATCAAAAACCACATCATATGATAAAAAATAAAAATAAAAATAAGATGATAGTGTATGGATCATGTGCATTGCACCGTATCTAATAAATATTAAAAAAACAAAGTAACATATAAGATTGAGGATAGACCACCCATAAGACTTCAATTTTTTTTTTGATAAAATTAAAACTCAATTATAAACTTAAAATGGTATCAAAGTCTCAAAAAGGTCTAATAACTCAACAAAGATCCTGAAGTTCAAGCTACTTGACAATAAAAAAAAAGGGTTATAAATGAGGAAAGTTAGAGAAACATATCTAAAAAAATTTCCTTAAAAAATGTTATTTTGTGTCTGTGTTAAGAAAATTATTTTATATTGATATTTATAGAAAGGTAGTGATAGTAATGGAGTGATAAAAATGATAGGAGGTGAAAGTGGTAACAATAAAGATGATTTACCAAGCAAAAAAATTAAGAAGGAACATGATTAACTACGTACATTAATTAGTTTTTAGCAATACAAAAGTATGATTCATCATGCACAAAAAGATATTTAACTATTGAAATTTTTTATATGCATGATAATATTGACTTTGAATATTTTTTTATCCAAGTACTATATTTAGTTAGACTTTAAAAACTTGAGTCCTATATATACACATGCATATATGTCAAAAACTACATCTTATAATAAATAAAAAAACAATAAATGAAATATACATCTAATAAATAATAAAAGTAACATATAAAATTGGAATATACCTCTCATTATATGACTTGATTCTTTTAAATAAATCTAAACTCAACTATAAATTAATTTATATGATAACAAAGTCTCAAAAGGGGCCGACAACCCATCAAGAATCTTGAAACCCAAGCCACTTAACTATATTTATTAATTGAAATTAGTAGGAATACAAAAGGTACGTAGGATTATAAGCAAATTAATTGAAATTAGTAGGAAAAAACTATTATATTTAAAATACTATTATATTTCATCATGAATAAAATGTTTATTCTTTTCAATTCTTTAATTACATGTATGATATTGACTTTGAATTATTTTTATTTCAAGTTCTATATTTAGCTAGACTTTAGAAACTTGAATTAATCGTATATAGGATGTGTCAAAAACTACATTATATAATAAAACAAAATAATCGTGCATGGATCGCGTGCAATGCACCACATCTATTTAATAAATACAACAAAATAAGATTAAAAATAGATCACTCATCATAAAATTCGAGTCTTTTGAATGAATCTAAACCCAGCTATAAAGTTTAATGTGAGAGGTTCAATAACTCAACAAAGATCCTGAAACCCAAATCACCTTGACAGTATAAAATAACAAGTTGCAAATGAGAAAGTGTTAAAGAATATGTATATATATCTCAGATATATATTCTTGATGAGTATAAATTAAGAAAGTAAAATAATATGTTAGATTAAAAATAAACCATTCATCTTAAGACTTAAATCTTTAGAAAGCAATCCAAAATCAACCATGATATTTAAGAAGGCAAATCATACGTTATATATATGGTGAGTTTCATAGCAAGCCTTCTTCCTCCATTCTCCTGACTCTACTGGGGTGGGGGGGGGTAATTTCTAGCAATCTTTTCAACACAAAGAACCATTACTTTCCTTTTTGAGGATTTTAAGTTTACAAGACTTGACTCTTTTCATATTTTTCACCCTTTCATATAGATTCATCCAAACAAATCTTTTGTGTTAGAAGGTATTGAAGTAATAGTCTTCAAGAGAGAACGGGTTGAAGCTTTTTCAAAGTGAAAACAAGTGGAGAGATCTCACAAGGTTAACTCATGAAGCTCCTCTTGTCTTTATAATGAGAGTATCTACATAGAGAGAGCAACGAAATGTTTATTAGTTTTCTTTAACAAACGAAATCTTCATACATATATATATACAGATATATATATATATATATGGTTCACCTTTTTTGTGTTATTTATTAGATTTTATAATGGATGCTGGATATGTTATATGATGATTTATTCAAGACGTTAATGTGTTATGACGTAAGTAAATTGATGAAAGCAAGAGCAATTATATTGCTGTTGTCAATGGTCCAAAATTATGCACACACTTGAAGGATCATGACTGAAACAAAACTAGTACTTTACGAAGTACTGGGAACTTAGAGAATACAAACTCCAAAGAGCAACGACTAGGAGACTCAGTATCCCGAGAGATTCTGTCCTCTAACAATCCCTTCCTACTAGTGTCCTTCTTGAAGACGATACTGCAAAGATATAATATACACTCCAGTTTAAGTTGCAAGGACAAAAAAGAAAGAGGAGAAAGCCATGAAGAGAGTTCAGTTGTTAACATCAATCCTTGTTTAAAGCAATTCAGTATAAAGGTGAACTACCACTTTGTACCACGTACTTGTCTTGCAATTCAGTGTTTAAAGCAAGAACCGAGCATATGGAGGTGAACTACCACTTTGTAAGGGACAAGTTGCTCAAGGCCTAATGCCTTGTTCCTTACATTTCACACAAATTCAGTTAATTTGAAGGGGGCTGTTAGTGAAGTGCATATAAGTTATCTCTTTGTAACATATACTAGGTTTTCAAACATGATACAACTTAAGTGTCTTAAGCAGTTAATGAAAACAAGTAAGAATTCAACAAAAGTTAATTACTCGGATGTGGACCCTGTCATGTTCCTATGAGAACATATATAGCTGGTCATGTTTCAAATCTGTGATTGTTCAACATACGGTTTGCTAGCTTCTGTGATTGTTTCTTGAGCCCTCAGGGTGATATATGTGTTTGTATGAGTCACTTCTTTTGTCTTTTCTCACACGGCAATAATAAAGTGTCCTTCTGTTCAGTTTACCATACGCGCGCGCGCGCGCATATGCATACCTAGGGCTGTATATATGCAAAAGATTTACATGCTTGGACCTTGTCTATTGGATCAAACAAGTTTTAATTAGGAGGTGCAATGGATTCCGGTGTCTGTAATTGGTCTACTGGTCTAGCAACTTAGTGCCGTAAATTATGACAGTACTATCGGTTGAACCAGTAGACCAAGTTCATCTAATTAAGTACCAGAATACTATCTTTATACACCTAAATTTCAGTTCTAGCTAGCACAAGCATGCACAATGTCCACATTGGATTGGGTTCAAAAACCTAACTGTCAATCAATATGCTAACATTTTTGGGATAGCAGCAGGTTGTTGTCGTTGCTGTTGTTCATGGTGAATGTGACCAGTGATTTTATTAAGAAGTATAAAGGTCTTGCAAAAGAAGCTACCATAGAGAAGGCTATGCAACCAAACAATTATCCAGAGAAAGTAGGGCACCTCAAGATCATAGAGAAGGCTATGCAACCAAACAATTACCCAGAGAAAGTAGGGCACCTCAAGATCTTGGAGAACAAAATACACGCTATAATGGAGTGTGACAGGCTGCTCCCCTCTCAAACTACTAGCAAAGTTTGTATTCAAATACCCCAAAAAACACCTGACAAATTGAACAAGTGGATCCTAGATTCTAGTGCTAACTCTATAATTAGAAGGGTGAATGACCCAATGTTGCGTAGCAGATCCAAGATGAAGATTCTTGAAGTCTGTTTACTTTGATGCAGGCTTATATATGTACTCATCCCTCTAATTTACTGTACGTATTTGCTAATATTGCTTTCAATTTTCTGTATTGTCAGTTACTTACAACGATGCCTAAGATTTTCCTTTAATTTTCTAAAAACCGCGTGTGGTAAAGGCTAGATTATACATATATTACATTAAAAAAATTGAATTTTTATATATGATGATATGTAAAATCGGGCAGATATTTAGATAGAAGAACATGATGATTCTATAAACCTAGCTTTGAAACAGTACTGTCATTTGAATTTCCTGAATATAAAGGAATGCCACTACATATCAAGAACTAGGAATTTATAAGATGCATGGGAATTAAGAAATGATCTTATATCAACTCGTTTACACGCTCCTTCAAGTAAAATTGTTTAGACTTTCTCAAACTTCGATCATTTTATATTATCTAAATATTACTTAAAATATAATTAGCCTTACGAATGCGATAGTAAAACGCAAAGGTATGAGGTGCTTTTTAAGAGCACAAGCTCACCTCCAATCATCAAAAAAAAGGTTCACTTCCTCGCAAATGAACAAATGCATAATAAAAAGCATATATTGGCATGCAAGATGGAATAAAATAATGTCCCACAAAATCTGAAATGGGACAACATGCAAATCTATGAAGGTACAGAGGGGAGGATACCATTGTTCAAGATTGCCCATGCAAAGATCTGCTGCTGTATAGAAAAGTTAATTTGTGGGGCACGGCTTGAAGCTGTGTTGTTAAATTAACAAAACCATGATAAAATATATTAGCCTATCTATCACTATTATCTCTCTTACATCATGGAGATTAACCATGGTAACAACCACGACATTGTTTTTAAGAAATATGAACAAGAAAAGTCCGACAGAAAGCATGCATGGAACACTAATTTATTGTTTAGTGAGATTTGCATGAAACCTTAAACTTTGATTAATTATTAGTAAAATCGAAAATCGTATCATATCTCACTTGTTTATTCATGGGGACAGAAAATCTTCAGAATCTTAAAAGAGCAAAACTACGGAAAAGTGACATGCAAGTAAATGATATTAAATTTAGAATCCACAAATTGAGTTCTTTTGCATGATGTTCGTTTTGAGTGCGGGTGTAAGAGAGAGAGAGAGAGTGTTCTTCTTATGAGATGCAGCTAGGCAAACTACACTAATCTCACCAATGTTATTGGTGTTTTGTTTTACGAATTCTTGCCGGTGTAAATGCTATCTTTTAGAGTAAGGAAAACAGATTAACTAATTCACCAAAAAAAAGAAGAAAAAACAACAACTAAAAAGATAGTTTCATATCTGAAACTTCATTAATCACACACTTTTTGTGAGTATGCGAATAAGGGTTCTTCAATTTCTGTTGAAAGAAGTGAGATCTCTCTTTAAATCTATCTGTTTTAGAGGGATCAGCGAAGAAAAAAGAGAGAAAAAGAAGAACTATGTGCATTCCTTTATAGTACTGTAGTTGTTCAATCATTAAGAATTTCAATATTGCTAAATCAATCATCTTCTTAGTTGTGAAATATGGGTTCAAAAAATTGAGTTTGTCAAGGGGTAAATCAAGCTAGATAGATTAGTACGATTAAAACAAGCAATACATCATACACAAAATGTCAAAAAAACAAATGCGGCAAGGGTTTGATTAATTACCATGAGTGCTCAGATCCTGGAAAGCCAAATGGAATTTTAAGAAAACTGCATCGCAGAGCCGGATTCATCATTCCCTTTGCTTGAAATCTGCTGCTTCTTTTTCTTCTTGTGTGGGATCCCTCTTGCCTTAGCTTGATAGTCCCTTACTTCTCTAAGGTAAACCCGAATAGAAGCATTAGCAAAAGGGTTCGTCTCTGGTGTGCCTCCGTTCTCTTCATAGGCTGCTCGAAGCCTCCCAATAAGAGCATCAAGGCTGCCCCAAGCTTGTCTAAGAGGGCAGGTACAAGGAGCAGGGGGCTCAGGCTGTCCATAAAACATGCAACCTTGTAGATGAACCTTAGTCTTGCCAAACTGATCAAGATATCGAAGAAAATCTAGGACATGGTTGCTATTGCACTGAGAAAGAGGCACTGGAGGCCTCTGGTTCTTCAAGTACTGCCCAAAAGTGTTCCAGTCCCTTCTCTTCTGTGACTCATAACGACTAGGAGTTGCTGGCTGTTGATTCTCGCTAGATCCTTCAGCCACGTCCTTTCCTCTTTCTCTGGACATCGTTGTTACGGATGAAGATTAATGGGAATGATCTCTAATTTACTAAATACGGTAAGAAAAAAAGAGCACAGGCCCGGAGGGGTAAAATAATAGAGGATGGGAGTGGGGAGGAAGATGAAGTTAACATCATAGATGCTGGTGAGTAGACATACCATGGGCCAACGTCGTTGCTTTTGTTTTCTCTTTCTTTTTCTTAAAAAATATATATATATATATGTTTTCTCTCTTTTTGTCTTTTTTTTTTTATTAGCGCCCATTACCATTAAACTCTGCGTTTTACCTTAAATTTTTTTATTTGAATTTAATTAACAAAATAAATTAAATTTATATATATTTAAAAATAAAATTCAGTTTATTTTTTATATTATTCTTATTATTTTCATTTTATTTCATCTTAAAAAATATTAGAAAGGTATTTTTAAAAAATTATTTTTAATATTAAATTTTTATTTTTTGAAACTGTAAATTAGAAGGTTGATCTCTTATTTATTTATGTAGTACTGTTTTTAGAGATTGAAATCCATTTAAAATTTAATTTTAAATTTAAGATTTCATTAAAATATTTAAATATTAAATTCAATTCAGAAAGTTGCTGAAAATAAATCACAAAATAATTGTACATACATTTGCAAATAATTAAGCCTCTATCATTTGATCGACACAATTGCCCTTTTTGCCCTCTTCTGTTTTCTATTTGACAATAAAGAGTATCTTTAGATTACCTTAGCATCAACCGAGATTAATAATTTTTTTCTCGGATAATATTAAGAACGTACATTTTAATTATATCAACCAAATACATTAAAAAATATTTAATAAATTTTATTATAATGTTGAAATTGGAAGCTAGAAAATCAAAGAAAGGATCATATCTCTTTAACTTTTACTCAATTTGAGACTCATATACGAGTTGATGCGAACTCATTCCTTTTTACATTGAAATGGAAGCTATCTATAGCTGTAAATTTTGAGCAGAGAAGGAGGTTTTAATGCACAGGAAATATTTATTTAATCTTCTCAAATTGTGATAATCGTAACCTCAAAAGCATCGTGGATAAAGATATTTGCTTAATCTCCTTATTCTATGAATTAGAATTAATTTTAGAGATAATATTTAAAAAATATATATTTTCTTGAACGTATCAAATTAATATCGAAATTACAATATCTTTAAGATCAATCAAAAATAAGATTTATTCTCAATGAACATGTATAAACTAATTTGGAAATATTAATTTCTTACTGAAATACATTGAGATATAATTTGATTTTAGATTAAAAAATAATAATAATAATTTTTTAGAACCTCTATTTCAAATATATTGATCAGTACTATTATAAAACTAACAAGGGATGATCAGATAATCTACCATGTCTTCTTACATATTCATATTTTCTTTCATAAAATAGTTTTTCAATGCTTAGAGAAACTTGAAAGCCTCGAAAAAAAACTACAAAGCATAAAAACATTTAAAATCCTAGAAAAAAAAATTTACTTGGAAGATCTAAAAAATGAAAAACAAAAACCATCTCCGTCCGTGAAGGCTTGTAACAAAGAAATATGCCTATCATAAAGGAATAAGCATTGCAGAACATATATACATTTATATATTCTCTAATTTTTTTCATTAGTTTCCTATGTTAGTTTATATATCTCGTATTTTTGGTATGTTCCAAGTTTTTTTTTTTTTTTTTTTAGTTTTTGATGCTTTCAAAATTTTGTTAAGTTCTTCGAAGTTAATTTTTTATATGGTTTGAAATACTATTTCTTGGTGTTGTTTGAAGTGGCTTATTTGAGTAGAAATAGAAAATGACAAAATCATACACATAGTTTATTTTTTTGTTTTTGTTTGGGTATCCTTATATTTTTTTTTAAAAAAATTAAGATTAGTTCTGCTCGGATTTCGTGGCTATCCTTCTAAATAAATATATTTTTTGATAATCAAACTTATATTTTTATTTTTATAGGGATATAGTAGTGTTTTAATCATTAAATTAATACTTGTATGATTATAAAAGAAAAGATAGGAATAAAATTAAAGGTTTAAAAAATCAACGGTTCCTAATAATTGGAATGGATACATTATCCCTGAGATTTCTAATAATTCGAATCTCCATCTCACTTGTTTGTAATTTATATATAATTTACGTTAATATTAAAGTTAGTTTGATGAAAATGTTACGAGCTAGCTTTACTTCCTTCGGTGCTACTGTAGGCGCAGTTCTTTGTAGTAGGATTTCCATATATATATGTATTCAGTATAGCTAAATTAGCAAGAATCCTTTGAGAGCTGCTCTCTGCTGCTGCTGAGAGCTTGTTAGCGACACTCACTGATCAACAAGTGGAAGAACAGACGTGAATGGGCTCTGCCAGACAGATTTCCTGCTGCTGTCTTGTTCGTCCCTGTACATCGACAAAACTGTATGCATGTAAACCCTAGAAGATTACGAGAGATGCCTGTACATGTACTGAAATACCTTAGAAGGTCAGGTCTAGAAGTAGCAATCACTCTCTTTATGTCTGGTTTTTGGAAGCATAATAACATGCCTCCCAACTTAACTTATGGACCCTCCTAATCATTCTCTTCTCCACTTTTCTTCTCGGTGCATGCATGTAGACGTGGATCAAACCACGCAAGCTAGCTGAAGGAGCCATTGAAGCTTTGCTTGATTGATTTTGTTTTGGGATTTCTTGAAACAGGCGGTGAATATTCCTCATCGCTTGGGACTTCAATGGAAACGAAGATTAGGCTGGCATGTGATTGATTGTATTTTGGCATCGAGGGATTTTTTGTGTTTTAAAAATAAGTAATTTTTGTATTTTAAATTATTTTTTTATATATTTTTTTATTTCATTTTACTGTATTTTCAAACACCCACTGGACCTAATGCGGTTGATTTGAACATCTAGCAATCAATTTCTTACTTGCCATGATTCGAGAGTGAAGAAACCCGAGGTGGGCGTCACTTTGATGCCGACGACGACATCTGGCCAATATATTATTGGGTCCCGCTTAAAAGATACCCTAGCTAGACTTGCCATGCGGAAACCCTTTATTTCTTGCCGTCTAATCTTACTTAATAGCTCGTGGAATTTTTAGATACTACTTGATGGATGTTATTGAATTAATATGGAATCATTTTTTCGAGTTATTGAATTATATTTTTTTAATAATCTCTAATGGAGTGTTTTTTGAGTTTTTTTGTAATTAATATTTTTAGCATTCATTAAATTAAAATGGTCTTCTTTAAAATCCAAATAGTTTTATATAAAGCTTGATAATTTATAATTAATTTAACTTTTCTTGCTTTTTAAAACATATAAATGAACTTTAATTTTATTGGTCTAAAATAGTTAGAAGTTAGCGTGTGAGGGTGAATGTACATGTTGCATGCAAGTAACTCGGCATGGAAAAGAGATAATAAACTTAGATTGTAAAAATAAATCATAAAATTATAAAAAAAATTAAAATACATAAAAAGTTCATACTTGAAATAAAAATTCATATATAATTTCAAGCACCTTAAAATACATGCTTGAAATAAAATTTATAAATAATTCGAGTATCTTAAAATACATAGTTCAAATAAAAATTCATATATAATTTAAGTAACTTTTTATTAATTAATAATAAACAAAGTTAAAATAAATAATCTATTGATATATCATATAAACTAAAACTAGCTTCATTTCCTACGAGTTCAAGATAATATAAAAAGCTCAACATAAATTTAAGAAAATAAAACATGACGCATCCACTGCTTGAAAATGCTATATAGGCTTATTGTCTGATATGATATCTCTTGTCCTGTTCACTTCATTGAGACCTCTTTGACTTTCTTCTCTCGGTGTAGAAGAAAACAAATAAGGACATAACAGAGAAGACACGAAAGCAAATTAAGTGAATATCCATTTCTATGTGGTGACCGATAATTGATTCCACCTGAAATAGATTTGTGGTCTTGTGTGCATCTATTGTTTGGCAGTAAGCCACCTCATTCTCATCAGCATTATAGGCATGGGCACACATAAGTGACTGTGCATTTACCCAACCAATAAGCACCAGACAGCTAGAGCATAGAGGGAAATATTTACTTTTATTTTAGTGAAATTGTTTAATTGGTCCTAAACATGTGATTTTTTACAATTTTAACGATTTCACCTATTTTTAATTTTTTCAAACGATTCGGCAAATAAAGCATGTTTTGACTTGTAAAATCGTATGATTTTACGAGTCAAAACATGATTTTAAGAACCATGCTTGCATGCATATTTGTGAATGTTTATAATTAGATCTCTTTAAAACAATAATCACACAAGATTTTGTACCAATTTATTTATCAGCATAATTAGAACTTGGAAATATAATTTTCTTATAGTACGTTGTTATAAAAAAAAAATTCCATGATTTCTTGTAAAAATAAAATTAATAAACAAAAATAGAATAAGAGTTTCTTTGTTTATTATAATGTATATGGATAGATGTTTCAATTAAAAAAATAATTTTTTTTTCATTTCATTCAATTTAAGTTAGTTTAAATTGTATGATGAAAATAAGAATTAATGGTGAAACTATCCAGATATTTAATATGTTGGGATCTCTTACATGACACAAATATGATGGAAAAATATAATCTAATATTTTAATAAATATTTACGGTTTAAAAAACTTACAAATTAACAATCTAAGAAGTTTTCATAATTATCAGGTGTCCGATGTTAATATTTAAGCTTTAATATTATAAGATTTTTTTCATATTTTTCTACCATGACTAACTACTAAGGTTACTATAATGTTTTTAAATTAATTTTTTCGAGAGGATTCATTTATTTAAATAAAATATATTTATATTGTATGAATGTGTAATGTGTATCATGCATGTGAACAAAAATTTTATTCAAGTAACTGCTAATTTTAATACAATAATATAGTATTAGAATGAGTCCCTTCATTTCAAAGAGTTATTTTAATTATATCTAATGTGAATAGAACATAACAGTAGAGGCATGTGTCGTAACTTGGTGGACATCAGCCACGACTCTATAAAATTGAAGAAGAAAGTATATATCATGGAAAATTAGGAGGCACCATTAATAATTACAAAAAACTAGAGATCGAGATTCAGATAAAGATTAAAGATGATGTGATCTTTACTATATTTTTTTTATGAAATATTTTTTTATTATTTATTTTTTTAATTTATCTTTTTTATTGTCCTTAATTATTTTAATTATTTTTTTATTTTTTTAATCTCTAGATATTTTATAAAAATTTTGATGCGGTATTTAAACATGTCAAAAAATAAAATAAATTCTTAAAAATAAAAAACTTATAAAATATGTTAATATTAAATTTTTTATTAAAATTATTAAAAATAGATGTAACCAGTATTTGATTTTAAAATCTAGATATCAATCTTTTTTAAAAAATAAAGATATATATAAAAAATAATGTTTATATCTAAAAATAGATTTTATAAAAATGGTTAAAAAAATAATTATTATAGCAATATGAATAATAAGAATTGAGTTTTGGACTCCAAGAGTAGCTAAAATAAGCTCTAGTATTTTTGTAAAAAAAACAATTGTAAATTAAAATTTTATTTTAAAAAAAAAATATGAGTTTTTTATTATTATTTTTAGGTATATAGATCTAATAGGTCAATTTATTTGGTCCAAGATTTTAATGGGCTTTGTTAACTTTGTTATCAAGCTTTAAAAAAAAATATGCAAATAAAAATAAATATTTTTTATGCATACCTGACACAAATATTTTATTTACAATGCTTAAACACATACATAAATGATGATTTTTATGCTAAATATAATATTTAACAAAATAAAATAAAATATGCAAAAGATACATTTCTTATGCTTCTTTTTTTATACTTAATCATACGCAAATTAAAATATTTAATTATTTTTTTATCCTTTTGTTTTAGTCATTTATTTAAAATATGCTAAATGCTACAAACACACACGAATCTCCTTCACTGATTTACACACCCCCTGCAATTACACATTTACAATTATCACAATTCCACAATGATCATAACACAAAATCATTCAAAATTTGTAGAACACCTCCTGGACAAGATCTCAATGGCCAATGAAGCTGCTGGGGGCAACAAAGCATGGACCCATTCGTCATCATCATTGTTGGCGCGTGGGTTCGCGCGTTGTCACTATTTGAAGAGAAAAAATTTTTGGATCTGAAGTGGCTTCTTCTTTTTATTTCTATGTCAGTGGTGAGTGTCATCGTCACCTGCAAAAGAATACAAAATCATACAAACACAATTAATTTTATATTTTTTTCTTCACAGATCTGCATCGATCTTCTCTTTTTCTTCACATACGGTTACTGATATTGCTACCACAAGTGGAAGAGGAAGTGGCTGAAGGTGTCGGGTTGACTGGTCGTCAGTAAGGATAAAGATAGAAGAAGAATATCGGCTGGCAGCGTTGGGTGATGGTGGTTTTGTTTTTAAGGATGCCGTTGTTGTATGGAGGAGGTGGCGTTGTTGTGAGGGGCTGTTATTGGTGGCTGATCAACCGTCTGAGGGAGATAGACAGCTGTTTTAATGAACATTACCGATAGAATATTTTACATCGGTAATTCTATTGTTATTTGTCAATTTTGTAGTAATGTTTTTTTTAGATTAATTTGAGTTTATTAGAAAAAGTTGATAATTATAAAATTACCATATAACAACTAAATTTTGGTAATTTAGACATTTGAAATAATATTCAAAATTGGGTTGGCCTAATTAAGAAAGTTTACTATATTTTTTTATTACCTGAGTTTAATTAGCATGAAAAATATATTAATTATGTTTTTATAAATATAGATGCTGAGATTAATTTGTATATATTTTAATTAATTTTACAAGTTTTGAAATTAACAATTATATAAATTTTTAGTCATTATTATATTAACAATCATAAAATTTAAATCTGAAATTATAAAAAAAAAAAATTCTTTGATTTAAAGCTTTTATCATTGTCTACCTACTGGATTTACTAGATAGTTGAATATATTAAATTCTTAAGAATGCTCTATATTGATGTTTAAGGATGCATATTTAAAATTGGTCCAATAGAAACTTAATTTTGATTGATACGTAACTGGTTCGAGAATATTATTATCAATAATAATAATAATAATAATAATCAAATGGATGTGATGATTATAAGAGAAAAAAAGAGTTGTTGAATTTTGAAAAGATTGTATCCAACTAGTCATGTCATATTATCCTGAGGTGATTTTCAAAATCTATTTTATATAAATATACATTGGTTAGAATAAATATTTTTAAGAACTAAAAAAAATAGATTATAGCTGAAAAAATTATATTCTTTTATTTAAATTTTCATTTTTTTATTGAAGTATTTTTTATTTTAAAAAAATATGTGTTTTTTATAAGTAGCATGATTTTTTGAATGAAAACCTAACACAATCAGAATAAAATATTCATAAAATTTTAAATGATTTAGAATGAATGAGAGAAAAGAAAACTACATCTTTTTTAGCCAAAATCCTCCTTCATTATTCATGTCTCTTTTCTAGCAAAAATGTTTTTTTATTGAAATAATGATTTTTTATATAAGAACTTAGCGTTGTATGAAAAGCGAATTTTTATAATAAAACAAAAACAAAATCATGCCGTGATAATTGTGAAACCATAATAAAGAAAAATAATAAATAATTTTTGAAAAATATATAAAAAAAATTTACCATAAAAAATATTTTCATTAAATATTTATGAGTAATTTACAAAAAAACATATTAGATGTATATAAAAAAATAAATCTTATTTAAAAAAAAAAGACATAATTGTTTCATTTTTTAAAATTTCATCATAATAATCTAAATTAAAAAGCAATTTATTTAAACAAAAAAAAGGGAAAAACACTCTTCTAATATTTTTTAGGATAAGAATTTTTTAGGATGGTTCTTATGATGTATTTAGGATTATGATAATAGTGATGATTTAAAGTGTTTTTTACTTAAAAATATATTAAAATAAAAAAATTATTTTTAATATAAACAAATATAAATAATCTAAAATTATTTTTAAAATTATTTTTAAAAAAATCAAAATTTAAAAGAATGAGATTTGCATGCATACCCAAACAGGCCTAAAAAGCTATCATATGAGCGTGTCTGATTTCATTTACAGATGTCCATGTGACGCTGCAATGAAGTACTCCGTGTTCGTCCAGACCAACTTCATCCCTATTCAAGGAGATGTGCAAAACACTGCTACATGGGTATTTCATTAACTCCCAATTTATATAGTCTTAGCATGATAATGTGATAACAATTTCATAAAATACCTCAAGTTTCCTGCTTGATGCTAAAGGAAATTTGATTCGATGTGTTTTAAATTTGCTTCATCAGATTTCTTTATTTTTTTCTAAATGGATTACGAAAACAGAAATATGGAAACAAATCCCTCCAGATGAGCCGTACTGTGTTCTTCTTGGCAGTGCAAGGGACAGGCTGTATAAAGCTCTCGTCAGTTATTAGCCATTTCAGCTTTCACTGATATTGAGCAGTTCCCTCCTTTACCGATTCAAATTAGTAGATTATTCCTAAAATATTCTTAAATTTAGGCAAAGAAGCTTTAAGATGGAAATATATCTGCTATGGGTACCAGTCTTGCCATAAGGGATCATTTAGATGATACATGCCTGTCAATCTTTTCATAAACATGTGATAGAGAAGGATCTGATATATTATTTTAGATTTCAGAAATCAGGAGTATCGACACGGAATTCTTCACTTTCTTTCCAATTATTTAAGCATAAATTCAAAGGATTCGATCTGCTCTACGGATTTGTTTACTTAAGAGCAGTAGTTTCAGATATGACATGAAATTATCCTTTCATGTGTTTACTTTAGATATGGTGTGACTTGAAACAATTAGTCCAGGATTTTATGGATCAGATTGACAAATAAAAACAGTTCAAGAAGGTGTCCAAACAGATAGCTCAAATATTACAAGTGAATTCCTGATAGAAAATTGAACTTGAGCTGAGCTTCTACTTGCGCTAAAAACTCGTTCGCTGCTCAGATTCGTCAAATCCCACTCTGAATGCCCTTTAAAATTATCTTCACAGTTTAGGACCATATTTTATATTTTCCTTGTTAATTTTGGATTCTAGCTTTATTATTTTTTCTAGGTGGTTGTTTTCTTGGTTATTTATGGATGTATAGGGTATTTAAACCTATATTTTCAGATTTTATGGGATTTTTGCTAAATAAACAGTAGATTTTTGCAATTTTGGTTATGTTTTTTTAATTTAGTTTTAGGATTTAGACTTGTATTATACTCAAATTCATGGTTTTCTATGCGTCATGATGTACCACCAACCTCTCCCTTTTTCAAGAGCTATGATCTATTGAATAGTGTTTTCAAGGGAGTCGTTGAAATACCTAGATCTTAAGGTATTTTGCATGGAATAGCTGTTCTGAGTCCTCAAATTTCCAATTATTAGCTGGAAGCCTTGTAATTCTGCAAAAGCAAGACAATCCCGTTTTACTCATTGGTTTTCTATTCCTGTAGTTTCTCGAGCCTCTTGTACTCTGTTACAGATCACTCTGTGCCTGTGGTGATTGACCAATTGCCGACGGAAGCCTTCTTGATTTCTTATGGCAAGTTCTACCTTCGAGCTCTTACTTGTCAGACTTGATATCTAGCAGGAATCTGACAGGCACACTGATGTTCTAGATGCCATCACAAAGCACCTAGGCATTGGATCCTATCGAGAATGGTCAGAAGAACATAGGCAGGAATGGCTCTTAACTGTGCTCAGTGGCAAACGCCCTCTTTTCGGACCTGATCTTCCCAAAACTGAAGACATTGCTGGCGTACTTGACACCTTTCATGTCATTGCAGAACTTCCTCCAGACAATGCTGGTGCTTATATAATCCCAATGGCCACAAGCCCTTCCGATGTACTTGCTGTTGGGCTGTTATAGTGTGAGTGTCGTGTCTAACAACCACTGAGGTTTTTCGTTGTTTGAAAAGCTCGCTGATCTTGAAGCTGCTCCTGCTGCTGTGGCTCGTCTCTTCTCAATAAATTGGTATAGAAAACAGATTAAGGGGAAGCAAGAAGTCATGATAGGATACTCAGATTCTGGAAAGGATGCCGGGCGTCTCTCTGCTGCTTGGCAGCTGTATGAGCCTCAAGAAGAGCTTGTGAAGGTGGCAAAGGAATATGGGGTTAAGCTAACCATGTTCCATGATCAAGGAGGGATTTTGGCAGACGAAGAGGGCCTACCCATCTTGCTATATTACTCAACCACCTGACACCATTTGTGCATCACTTCGTCTCTTCGTGATCCCGGGCACAGCGCCATTCCCAGGCAAGAAAGAGAAAAAATCCAATCTAGCACAAGAAGCTCATCGGATGTGAATTATCGGGAAGCTTGATAAGAGCAAGATCATAGGAGTGGTCGCCCCACTGAAAAGAATAGGTGACGGCCCCGTTCAATCAAAGAAGACTTTCCTTTAAATAAACGAAAGTCACTTTTACGTGCGAGTAACTATGAATGTCGAATGTCCTCTTTCTTAATGATTTTCATAGGCGGACTTCGTAGAAAATTGCCCATTAGCTTTGTTTATCCATGTTAGGGTGTCTGAGATTGTTTGGCTGTTAAAGGCGCTTGAAAAGTCTTCTGGGGAGGAGCACTTGTGTTTCAGAACACTCTAGAGTCTTACAGCTACCGCGCTTGAGCATGGAATGCATCCCCCAATCTCACCTGAGTCAGAATGGCGTGCTCTCATGGATGAGATGGAAATTGTAGCGACGAAAGAGCACCGATCCATAGTTTTCCAAGAACCTCGTTATGTTGAATACCTCCGCTTTGTAAGCATTTAACTCAGCCACTGTCATTGATCCTTCAAGGTTGTTTGACATGATCATGACAACAAAATTCTAATAGCCCTGACAATTCACCAAGAAAGACTAAAACAACTATTCTTTATTTCTATGTCATTCTTATTTGAAACAAGTAAAAATCAAATGACCATGTCTTGAATTATTAATGTGATTACCAAACAGGATATATGTTCCTTCTCTTTTTGCTCTTACCGAGCATTTAACGTCTCACCTTTTGTGCTCTCTTTCATTAACCCTCCTACAAATTTCGAAGTCGTGAAGTGTTCGAGGTTTGAAATGGTTTGTGGATCCTTCATTTTCACTCTTAGTATAGTAATTAGTACACTGATGGAAACGCTTCATTTTTCTGGTGTTTGGGATTTCCATGATGCGGGCAACACCAGAGATGGAGTATGGTCGGATGAAAATTGGGAGGCGACCATCAACACGGAAGCCAAGTGGCGGCATCGAGTCACTCCGAGCAATCCCATGGATCTTTTGGTTGGACCCAGACACGGTTCCATCTACCAGTTTGGCTTGGCTTTGGAGCAGCATTTAAGCATGCGATTCAGAAAGACATAAAAAAATCTCCACACGCTCCAGGAGATATACAAGGAGTAGCTTTTCTACAGATTGACAATTTACCTGTGGAGTTGGCATTTGCCAAGGGAGATCCAGGGTTTGCTGCTTTGTATGACAAGCCCCTGGTGTCAGAATAACTGCGGCCTTTTGGAGACTGCTTGTAGCAAATTACGAAGAAACCAAGCTCCTCCTACGGTTATGGGGATAAGCCGCTGCTGAGAGAACAAATCATATAGATAGGTCAAAATCCATTGCTTTCGTCCCCCTTCAGAACATTTCTAAACCCAAACCTGTTCTGTTTTTAGAGTGCCTATTGCCACATTTCTTTGCTTAAAAAAGTTTAAGACACGGCTTCGCTCCATCTGTGAATAAATTCCATTATGTTTTCTGTGCTTGCAGATTGCCGAGCATAAGGACCTTCTCGAAGGAGACCCGTACTTGAAGCAGAGACTTCGTCTTCCCGATGCATCACAACCCTTAATGTTCGCTAAGCCTCTACTTTAAGACAACGAAATAAAATTTTCGAATAATATATTCATCGAAAAATACTTTACTTTCTAGGAATTCATTTTCTCTGGAATTCACTTTCTTCGGAATTCACTTTCCAAAAAAAAACAACAAGTGGCGGCATCGAGTCACTCCGAGCAATCCCATGGATCTTTTGGTTGGACCCAGACACGGTTCCATCTACCAGTTTGGCTTGGCTTTGGAGCAGCATTTAAGCATGCGATTCAGAAAGACATAAAAAAATCTCCACACGCTCCAGGAGATATACAAGGAGTAGCTTTTCTACAGATTGACAATTTACCTGTGGAGTTGGCATTTGCCAAGGGAGATCCAGGGTTTGCTGCTTTGTATGACAAGCCCCTGGTGTCAGAATAACTGCGGCCTTTTGGAGACTGCTTGTAGCAAATTACGAAGAAACCAAGCTCCTCCTACGGTTATGGGGATAAGCCGCTGCTGAGAGAACAAATCATATAGATAGGTCAAAATCCATTGCTTTCGTCCCCCTTCAGAACATTTCTAAACCCAAACCTGTTCTGTTTTTAGAGTGCCTATTGCCACATTTCTTTGCTTAAAAAAGTTTAAGACACGGCTTCGCTCCATCTGTGAATAAATTCCATTATGTTTTCTGTGCTTGCAGATTGCCGAGCATAAGGACCTTCTCGAAGGAGACCCGTACTTGAAGCAGAGACTTCGTCTTCCCGATGCATCACAACCCTTAATGTTCGCTAAGCCTCTACTTTAAGACAACGAAATAAAATTTTCGAATAATATATTCCCTGGTTCGATTCACTAATTCGTGATTACATTTTTCTTCAGACAAAATGTAAAAAGTACAGCTTATTCTAGATACTGATTGAGATGAAAAAAAGCTCTCGCCAACCATTTTTGCATTGAAAGGGGAACCAATATGAGTAACTGATTCCCATACTTACACTACCAGCTTAAGTTTCCTTACATTTCTCTGAATAAGTAAAAAATTAAGGAAAAAGTCTCTCCCTTTGGCGCCCCCCGGCCAATTTATGAAATCATCACCTGTAAACATGAACAAAAATATATTATCATCAACGAACAGAAAGGTTAGCAAATGATCAAAGGCCAAAAATGCATGTGTAAGCTGTAAAAATTAATTAAAATACCTCTCCGATTTCTTAAGTGTTAACAGTGCATCCCCTTGGCATATTCAGCATTCATCCTAAACTCATGTCTTTTTCACTAGTGGAGCAAGTGCTTCATCAATAGCTTGAACGAAAGTAGCAATCTTATAGGAGAAAAATCCCACCAACATCGGTATCAATTCTAAGTGCATAAATCCATAATCTGGAACAAGAATCCTGTGTTCAAATAGAGCACTGTCAATAGGTAAATTCACCAAGAATATACTAACGAAATTCATGCAAATCTAATTTCCATTATTTCCTTAATAGGTGAACAAAATTGTTATAAGAGGTGTACTAGAAAAGGACTGATGTCAGTTGAAGTAATGATATGGAAAATCATATAGTATCTTAAGAAGGTTATAGATGTCTGCCAACACATAATGAGACAGAACAGTAAATAACATCATATCAAAAAACAATTTTCAATCAAGTTTTTGACTAGAGGATCCTTCCATTCACCAGTGGGTTAGAAGAAGAAAAAAATTGAAGAGATGGAATGATTTGGATCCTCAGATATAACTGATTTCCTTTTTCCTGTCGATTCCTGTACAGATATCACATCTCTGATCAAGGGTCTTTAAACTACTTTAAGGGGTAGATATTTTTTTGCTTTGGCAATTTCAAGATATGAAATTTGTAGCCATATATCAGAGATAACAGCCAAGTCCCGCATCTGAAAGGGATACAGATTTACTTTTATACAACAATTAGAATAAAAACAAACCAAAAAGAAAAGTAAGATGCTGCAGCTTATTCGAAGAAAAAATGTGTAAAATGAGATTGGTTTCAGCAAAAGAACCCTTCAAGGTAGCAGATGAGCAGTGTACCAGCACAGCAGGCCACAAGTACTTACCCATTCCACCGATTATAGATCATGACCAATAAAACAGGAACGAGCAACCTTGGCTGTGCAGCTGCTCCCCTGCCAAAAGAAAACAACGCTTTCATATGGTTCTGAGCCCTCTTGTTAACCAAAATGTAATCAAAAACATAATGTAGAGCAGGTGGCAGACAATCTCCTGATGTTCATAAAAGGTTGGGGATTAAGTATATATTTGTAATGTGGTGCAGTGCGTTTTTCAATTGAAAATGCATCAAAATAATGTTTATTCAAAAAAATATTTTTGACATTAACACATCAAAATCATCGAAAAGCACCTAAAAAGCATCAATTTAATGATTTTTCAAACGAAAATAATTGGAAAAGCAGAAGCAATCGTGGTGTCAAACAGGCACTTAGATAGTCTGCAGTAGTAGTTAGGTAGTTGAAAAAAAGAAGCTTCAAATGAGTTTAAGTCACAGAAAAAGAATTTGGTGATCAGAAGCAGCAGCAGATGAAAAATAATTTCAAAAGCAGAGGCTATCACGGTGCCAAACAAGCACTTAGATAATCTTCTTTCCCTTATTGAATTTCAACCAAACAAACACTTTCTAGTTTTGAACCCTCACCATAACATGCTAAGAACAACAATTGCAAAGCAAGCCAAACTGTTAGCCCTTTAACATGTTAATTTAGTGCTGGTAACAACACACAATGTTACACTTGTAACCATACAATTAAATATAGTAAAGTAGTAAGGAAACAAGTGGGGGTCAGCAAGTGTAGTATCAATCAAGCTAGTATAATGCAATGTCCTTAAAATGTAGTCATTAGTTAAAGACAACTAACATATATGTTCAGAGGATAGTTTACATACTTGACAAGTCCCTTTGCTCCATCAGCCATGGAATCCACACTATTCCCAAGCATACGAATATACACCAAAGATCCAATAAACCCAGCACCAAAGCTGGAAGTATAAGAAAACTATGAATTTTAAACTATCATCCAAAGAGTGAATAAATATTTTTAATTAGCAAAACAAAATGTTACTGCAAGGCAAGCTTGTCAAAAATTAAAAGAGTGCACTGTCAAGTGTTACCCGTTGGTGAAACAAGAAACTACAGTTAAGGATCTCTATTAGTACAGCAATGCATTAACTATTTAAACCCAGGAATGCAACACAAATGGAACATTTCAAAAATCCATGCAAGAATGCAGACTGTCATGATTCATCTACTAAAAGAACAATTCAATTTAAATTACAAGTCTCAATGTTCTGGTATGTAGGCAACTGCAATTAAATGCACAATCTCAAATGCATACAAATATATACTGATGCGGCCAACAAAGGAGAAAATTATAAATTATTTTAATATGATTTTAGATTTTGAGATTTCTTGTAAACCTGGTTTATTTAGGAATTCAACTTATATAGGAGTATTAATGGTATTTAGTTATCTTAGCTTTTCACTTTGCCGCAGTACACTGGGAATTATTTATAGCTGTAGTGACATTCCGTTTTCCTTTAAACAAGTTCCTAATCTACCCAGGTTTCACATACACCAAGCCCTAGCTCACAAGGATTATTTTGCCAGACACAAATCTAAAGCTGTCCTCCTTCATACCTTATCATGTGTATGCAAAAGAGTAGTAAATTTCTAGAAGCAACACATGAATATTAATATATGATTAAATGAGGAAGGACACAAATAAAGAGCAAGCAAAAAGAAACAGATCAATTTCACTTGCAATGGTCAACAAACAATCAATCAGACATAGAACCAGATTTTCATAGATAAGGTCATACTGTTGCCCACATTAGCGTACCTAGCAGCGATTTCAGGTGAATAAGAGACATAAGTTGAGATTAAACCAACACTGCCTATACCCAATGTCAGAACCTGTAACTTCTTCTTCAACTGCTCAAAAAAAAGGGACAAAAAAAAAGAAAGAATTTCCATCATCAGAAGCACCAAAGAAAATGATCGTAATTTGAATTTAAAATGTAACTGTAAGCATCATTTAAGACAAAATTTCCATGGACCCAGATGCTCCAAAAGGGTACCTTAAAATACTGTTCCCTTGATTGAGCAGCCAACACTTCCGGATCCCCTTGAGGCCGCCTCAATTCCCGAAACATCACATCCTGCCATCCATAGGTAGATAAAACCACAAAGGTATCCTTCAAAATGATATTAAATAAATTGAATATTGTTTACACTCAAAAGATTTCAAACCAATTCAGTCAAATAAGAGATAAGAGTTCTAGAATGATTTGTATTCAAGGCCCTTATGCATTGATGCCTGTAAAAAGAGCCCCTTCCCTCATTGTATTGTTTGTTCACACCCATATAATGCAAATTTCTCTTGATTTATCTGCACATCACATTCAGATTATTTCTCTCACGTTGTTTTGTTTTTCTAGTTTTTTTTCCGAAATCCTATTTTGATTTTAGTGGTCTAAGGCTAGCTTACCACAAGCTCAGTGTGCAACTTCTTGTTGCGCACCTCTCCAGGGATTTGATTCTAAGAAACTCTTTTCTTAAAAGGGTGTTTTCCCGGTAACATATACATCAAGGAAGAATTTATATTCTAATTTCTTTTTTAAAGAAGTCAAATTGATCACAAACAGTTACCGAGAAAGTAATAGCAGAAACCTCCGACAGAGGATCCTAAAGCAACAAAACCACCAAAATAAGTTAGGAAAAACAGTTACCGAGAAAGTAGTAGCAGAAACCTCCGAAAGAGGATACTAAAGCAACAAAACCACCAAAATAAGTTAACTGAGGTTATGTACATAACATACACTTCCGCTGGTTGCAGCCTTAGTCGCTTTATCCCACTTGTCCTGCTCACGGCGTGTCGGTGCCATCCTCCATTTTGGTGACGAATAACTGCGGACCTGGGAATCATTACATTCCAGAACAAGAAGTGAGAAAGGAGGTAAATTCAGAACTTCCCCAAGAACAGAACCAATCATCATCTTACTTTAGTTGTAGCCTCGACTGGTTGTTCTATCACGGGCTTTGGACGATGTGCGAGCTCTTTACTCAAATCGACGTCCACACTGAAGATATGCACACAATTCAAAGTTTAGCATCTCCAAAATTGAAATCATTAGCTTTATGAGTAACGGAAGACTTACCTATCCAGAGTCATGACTCTATTTATACTCAGAAATCCAGAAGACTCTTCCTGTTTCAACAATTTAAATTCCCAATTGGAAATCGAACTAATTAACAAGTCTAAAAACATAGAAAATAATTTTACAAAAATAACATGAGAGGAAAAGTTAAAAAGGAGACCTTAGCAGGAGAGGTCTGGAGAAAAGGGTCGACAGGATCGTTATGAAGAAGTCTTTTCATGCGAGGCATGAAGTCTTTGTTCCAAATAAAATCATCAGAGGTTAAAGGGTCTTCATCTTCGCCTCCCCAGTACTTGCGGAGCTTTGTGGTAGTAGGTGGACCACCATACTCCCCAGGAGCAATCCCTGTCGACCATTTTAATGGCTTCTTTTTGGGAAGTATCACTTTGGTTTGTCTTGGTGGAGGAGTTGACGACGAAGAGGACGAGGAGTCTTGAGAGAGGGGCGTTGTCGTTGAGTTTGCTGATACGTAGCTTACAATTGTCATTGCCATTGCCATACTTTTTTCCCTGTGGTTTCTCTTACAGGGGTTTGCTTAGGTCTTCTTATTTATGGATGGATTTGGACGCTCAGATGATTTTTTGTTTTATTTTTTTTTGCCCTTTTTGTTCCTGGCTTTTGATGTAACTGGTGGACTGTGGTTTGAGAGCAGCGTCGGCTTTTGATGTAGCTGGTGGACTGTGGTTTGAGAGCAGCGTCTATTTTTTATTTTTTTTTGCCCTTTTTTTTTTTTTTTTTTTTTTCTTTTTTCTTTTTTTATTCGTTTCATTTTGGAACCAGCATGCCTTTCATGGGTTGGGCCGGTGGGGTGTGTTGTTATTACGGTTCGGCTATTTTTAAAAATGTTTTTAAAATTATTTTTATTTTAATAATTATTAAATTAATATTTTTTAGTTGTTTTTTTATTATTTTAATGTGTTAATATAAAAAAAATTAAAAAATATTTTAATATATTTCTAATTAAACTGAAAACATAGTTATAGTTTAGCTTGTGAGTACTGTGAGAATTATTAACAAAATGTAAATAGTTTGTGGTGATGTAAAGTGAAAATTTTAATTTAACCTCGGAGAAATCATCAAATTAACTCACTGTACAGGAGTAGAATGGTTTTTTTTAGGGATACAGTAGTCATTTTCTGATTCAATATTCTTTTTATGTTGTTCGGGAGGGATGGAGGTCTCCTTTATTTTTACATTTTAAAAGTAATTTAAAAAAATAATATTTTTTTTATTTTTTATTTACTTTAAATTAATATTTTTTGAACATTTTAATATATCAATATCAAAAATAATTTTAAAAAAAATAAAAAAAATATTATTTTAATATTTTTTAAAATAAAAAATATTTTAAAAATATCACAACTATACTCGTTATGACTCAAATAACTTCAAGAAAAAAAAAAAAAAAAAAAAAAAAGGGGAATCTACTTGTGGGGGCTTTGTAGACATTTCCTTTGTTTATGCACACTGGAATTAATTTCGTGCAATTAGGATCAAAAGTTTTAGAGTTTCCTTGTGGAGGCTTTTTGTTCTTTTTACTTTTAATATGTTTCTTTGTAATACTAATGATGTACGGGGTAATGCAGTTTTTTATATTTTTTTATGTATAGCAAAATTATTTAAATGAGCTTCCTTGTGAGGGTTTTCTTATCTTTTAGTTTTGGTGTTTTAGTTAAATTGATGTTGCATAAAGAATATTTTAATCATTTTACATATGTAAATATTATAAAAAAAAATTATTTACACATGCCACGTATAAATAAAGACACCACCCATGCCCTTCTAACGTTGTATGCAGCAAGGTCTTGCTGTGAAACTCCTCCTTCCATGGTGGTTTTGAAAACATACCAGCATCCCTCCTTCTCCAGTGATATGTCACGTGTGAACAACAAGGCCATGATTGGATTCTAATAAGTTTATTTTTTATTTTTCTCTCATTCTTTTCATTGTCAAAGTATAATGTTGTACTGTTATTTATTTTCTATTTTTAAATTTGATTTTTATTGTTATTTATTTTATATTTTATTTTAATTTTATCCTTAATCATTTGGTATAATATGATTTTTATATTAAATCTAGTTCTTATTTATTTTATTTTTTTATCCTTTTACTAAATAAATTTTATTTTTAATTTCATTTATAACATTTGATTTTGTTTTATTTTTACATTGTTATTTATTTTATATTTTATTTTAATTTTATCCTTAATCATTTGGTATAACCATGAGATTTAATTAAATTTTAATAAAACCACTGCTAAAATCACCTTCAAAACAATATATTTTCACCTTGTGCAAACCTAAACTCATTTTATGTCACTTCAAGTGCAATTATTCCATTTTCACTGTTAAAATCACCTTGAAAATTACATATTTCCACCAATGTGAACTCCTAGATTCATTTTATGTCACTTCAAGCACAACTATCCCATTCTCTCTTAACCATCTTGTTCATCATACACTCGGCTAAACATGCGATCTACTGGTCTGCCCAGCTTCAGAATGCAAGTATGCAGATTTTTTTTAGCATGTTCCGACATTATCATATTTATATATATATATATATCCATGGACTACGAAACATTGATGAAACCATTCACAGAATGTTACAGATCCATGGTAACAAGAGATCAGATTTGAGCTGAGGAGCTTTGGGTTTTATGTAGAATTATTTCAATCTTGTACTAGTGGTTGTCGCAAGTTAATTTATATTTTTAAATCAAAACATCATTCAATTCGGGATACAATATATATCATATAACTATAACTAAAAATATTTTATTTATGTTGTGATTTATTATTTGATTTTCTAGGAATATGATAAGAAAATTTATTTATCATAATATATATATATATATAATGTGTATTTAATTTAAATGGAGAGAAATTTAACATTAACTCGTAAAAAATAATTAAAAAGTTGATAAAACAAAAATAAATTTGCAATCCGCTCAGCTGGGCATCGATCTTAAGGCCACGATGACAAGGTGCATTGGACTTGGAAGACAAGGGATTATTAACAATTAGGATTTTTTTTTTAATTTTTAACTGGATTTAAAATTTCAAACACTTCCTCGACATTTTAGGAAATTTGTTGACTTCGAAAACCTAACTTTTCTTAATTCAAATAATCTCATCATGGTTTTTTAGTCAAATATTAGGTTCATCTTGAGTTGACTTTCTCAATTTATAACTTATATCTTGAATCGGGGTCTTAAAATAGAGTTAGGTTTTGCTTTATATTGTGTCAAGTAGTAACTGCTCGCCAACTAATATTTTACAAATGTTGTACTCTATAATCTAGTGTGTCAAGTATTATTTTTAAAAATATCAACTCATTTTTTTTTATTTAATGTTCTTTCATTTTTTTTCCACTTTGAATTTTTTTTTCCGCTACGTGCTATGAAATTATATCAACCTCAACATTTTTCAACGTTCATCACATATAATTTTTAAAAAATAATAACTTGATACAGATAAAATTAAAGCTGAACTAATTAGATAAAAATAAAAATATCAATTATCAAATACATATATATATATATTAAAATATCAAATGACAATTTTTTTTCAAATACATATATATATATCTTTTCAAACTTAGTTTGAAATTTACATCGTAAATAAGACTAAATAAATGACTCGTATTATATTATACACGATAATAATTTTTTCTAACTCAGAAAATAATATCCGGACTGCAAGGAACCTTTTTTTGCGGTTAGTGTATCAAGTATCCTAACTTATTCTCTGCCTAACTTGTATTTAAAATTAAATTATTTACAAGTTTACTTAATATAATACAGTAAATTTGACAGATTTTAAAGTAAGTTGAATGACTTGCAAAAATCTAATTTGAGCTTAAATATAATTTTTAAAATGATATAATTTTTTTAGAAATATCAAGAGAGTAATTTATTGGATCGATCCATATTTCAATAATGAATATTTATTTATGACTTAAGTAGCTTAATATAAAATAAATTATAAAATATGATTCCTAATCAACTACAATTAAATAATAAAACATGCGATTGAAGACATTGATATAACTAGGTTCAATAATTTTTTATTTAATTACATGATAAAAAAATAAATTATTGTAAAATTAAAAATCTACAAAATATTTGGACATTTATTTAAGTTCATGATAAATCTATAAATATCAAATAAAAATAAATTATATTATCTAATTAATAATTAATAAAATATCAAATGACAAAAAAATTTCAAATGCATATATATATCTTTTCAAACTTTGTTTGAAATTTACATCGTAAATAAGACTAAATAAATGACTCGTATTATATTATACACGATAATAATTTTTTCTAACTCAGAAAATAATATCCGGACTGCAAGGAACCTTTTTTAGCAGTTAGTGTATCAAATATCCTAACTTATTCTCTGCCTAACTTGTATTTAAAATTAAATTATTTACAAGTTTACTTAATATAATACAGTAAATTTGACAATTTTTAAAGTAAGCTGAATGACTTGCAAAAATCTAGTTTGAGCTTAAATATAATTTTTAAAATGATATAATTTTTTTAAAAATATCAAGAGAGTAATTTATTGGATCGATCCATATTTCATGACCTAATCTATCAAATCTGCGACCTTGAATATAAACATAGCTATATTTAAAAATTATCTAAATTATTTTTTTATTTAATCACGTGATAGCAAAATAATTTCATATAAAATTAAGCATCAACTTAATATTTGAATATTTATTTATGACTTAAGTAGCTTAATATAAAATAAATTATAAAGTATAATTTCTAATCAACTAAAATTAAATAACAAAACACGTGATTGAAGACATTGATATAACTAGATTCAATAATTTTTTATTTAATTATATAATAAAAAAATAAATTATTGTAAAATTAAAAATCTACAGAATATTTGGGAATTTATTTAAGTTCATGATAAACCTATAAATATCAAATAAAAATAAATTATATTGTCTAATTAATAATTAATAAAATATCAAATGACAAAATTAAAAGAAAAAACCAATAAAAATTTAATTATAAAAAATAAAATTATAAAAAATATATTTTTTTAAAAAAGTACAGGGCACATGGGCATGGGCAACCCTGAGCATGCTTTTTTCTTTTCTTTTCTTATTCAGTCATTTCCCCTTTCATTTTAAAAAAGCAATGTGTTGCTTACCCTTTTATATTTCAGCTGCTACAAGCATATTTATTAAATCTGGTTTGGTTTGAGGGTTGGTCCAACCATAAAGCAGATCCTAGATTACATGGGTCAACTTAATAAAATAAAATAAAAATTATATTTAAAATTTTAATACATGAAAAAAGTTTTGAAATAATACATATAAATGCAGGGCAACAAAAAAAATAAAAATGTTTGAGGTTTTTTTCACTCAAGTTCTCTATTTTTTAAATATTGTCATTTCTTAACAAATTCATTTTAAGTGACCATTAATGTGGTTATACAAGAGCAAAAATAAAAAAACAAATCACAATCATAACCTATAATATTTTATATAGGGTGTTACCGTGGTGCTAGATGAATTTTATAGTATTTAGAAAGTAACTAATGATATCTTATTAATTATTCACTAAACTCACTTTAAGAAAAAAATAAATATAATTAGAAAAAAAATTATATGTAGAGATATTCTTATATTTTTAACAGGTCATGAGTATTATTTTTATTTTTTATCTTTGTGTTTGTCTATTTTTTCAAAGTAAATTTAAAGATTAACTATTAAAATACCATACGAACACCATAATTTTATTTTTTTTTATCATTGTGCTGGAAACACCACCCCCTCTTGGTTTTTGTTAATAATAATATTGCATCAACACTTTAATAACTAAACTCACCACAGTTATTCAGATAAAAAAACCACCAATGGATACCAGATTTATAGTTCTCTCAATTTAAACATTTATGATAATTGAAAAAATTAAATTAAATTAAATTTACATTTTATATAAAAAACATAACTGCATGATAACGCGCCATACAAACGGGCCATGTTAATTCCACAACGCTGCACTGAGAGGGGGGGGCGCCAATTCGCTGCCCACTAGTTCAGGAAAAGCAAAACCTTAAACCACCAATGGATACCAGATTTATAGTTCTCTCAATTTAAACATTTATGATAATTGGAAAAATTAAATTAAATTTACATTTTCTATAAAAAACATAACTGCATGATAACGCGCCATACAAACGGGCTAAGTTAATTCCACAACCCTGCACTGAAGGGGGGGAAAACAATTCGCAGCCCACTAGTTCAGGAAAAGCAAAACCTTTCGCCTGAACCTCTGCCGTAAATTAGCAAATTGTGCGTGCGCGAGCTTATGGGATATTCTCCCACCTGTCGGTGATAAAACTACAACTTTAAAAAAACAAAGACAAATCCGTAATTACACCCAAAACCCATAGGCAAAAGCCATCGAAACACACCCCTCGACAGTGTAATTATTGCAATCTATCATTTTCCCGCGGCTTCCCCATTGTCCTTTTGTACCCCCTCTCTCTCCACCAGAAAAGAACGCGCTCTGCTACTGTTAACAGATCGACTTCACGAGACGAGACAGAAATAATGAGATGAAGTTTTACATTTCCACCACCGGGATCAAGAGAGTCACCATCAGCACCACCAACTCTTCTGCCAAGGGATCCACGGTGGCAACTCGTCGGATTACTCGCCGGACGTTTTTGCCGGTGGTGCTGTTGCTTTCGATTGTTTTGCCCTTTCTTTTTGTTAGAATTGCGTTTTTGGTTCTTGAATCTGCCTCTGCCTGCAATTCTGCTCTCGGTAAATACATAAGAATAAATTAAACTAGTAGTGATTAATTACTCTTTCTTTTGCTGTTTAATTTATTTCATAGTTAATTTTTGGTGCTGCTCGTGGTTGTACCCGATGCTTCATCTTCTTACCTTCTGTGAAAGCTTCCAGTACAGCTCATCGATTTTTTTTTTTTATTCATTATTTTTTTGTTTGTTTATGCAGACTGCATAGGATGGGGGCTACTCGGCGGGAGCGAAGCATCTCTGGTATGTCATTTTTTCATGAAACTATTCTTTAAATTTCTCAGTACTTTTTTTTTTTAGGGTGAAACAAGACAAGAAGGGAGCAAACATTTAGTTTTCCTTTTCAACTACTCTTTAAACCAAATCCAAGTCGAGAATATTTTGTTCCTCTAACTATAGACACGTGTAAAGAGTAAATGCGACAAGGATAGGGCACACGTTAACATATGCTGTGCTGATTGTCGTTGTTTTGTTCTTGTATGAATTAACGGGCGCAATGTTTATCAAATAATGCTATTTCATGAGAAAATTACACAAGAGCAAGTTTCAAGAATCATATTAAGTTAATGTTTAGCGGGTGTTCATAGCATTTTCCTTTCCTTTTAAAGTATATGATTGAACTAAAGTTGTAGTTCATGTTCCAAAGAAGACGAGCTGATTTCAGTTAAGGGAGAACATAAGAAACAGCTTCAAGAAATTCAAGCAAAATTAGACATTACACATCCCAAGCCAACCCTCTAAAATGGATGATTATCGTGGATAAAAATGAAAAATGCTATTTAACAGGAAGATGAGTTTCAAGAAGATTGTGAGTTACCGAATCATGGTCTTAATATGAGATCTAGTGCAATCCGATTAATCTAATAACTCAGTGTATTCTTGAAACTTATTCTTGTGAAACTTTCTTAAGAAATAACATTATTCTTCATTTTTATTGTGCACTGAATTTTTCAGCACTAGCAATTTTTACTTCTTGCTGTTTCATTTTACTGAGGAACTGGTACAGCACCTCACTCATGTCTTTCAGCTTTTCAATCATCAATTTGTTAGGGATCCCTAGTTCTAGTCCGTGAATACACATCATCCACCATGGGCCCAGCTTTGTTCGAAATTCCCTTTCATTCACCTGAGATGATATAGTAATGAATGACTTTCTTGTTAAAATAGAAATGCAGTGATGCTATTTTGGTCCTATTATAATAAATAAATTTAGTATTTTGTGTTTGAGAGTTAGAACCATAAACATTATGGAAGTTGCAGAGACTGCAGTTCATGAACAAATTCATTTTGAGGAACTATTGGTATTTTACTTCCACCAGTTGCTTGTTTTCTAGTTTCTTGTGCACTTTATCAGTTGTGGTGCAATTCTCCTCCATGTTATTCCAAATTCTACTCTATTTCCATTTTTGTGATGATTCTTCTTGTGGTGTTGCATGTATACCAACCTAATTCAAAAAGCTAAGGGAAGAACTGACAAGAGCTTTAATGGAGGCAAAGGAGGGCCATGGCACTAATGATGGTGATTATAGAAGAGAGGGCTCAACAGAATCATTCAATGTGCTTGTCAACGAAATGACTTCAAACCAGCAAGACATGAAGACCTTTGCTTTCAGGACCAAGGCCATGGTATGCTTTCACACAAAAATGTATCTGTAGTAATTAAATTAACTAATTTTCTGTTTAGTTTTGTCTACTTCAAGTGGCATTTACTTTTCTTGTGATTTCTTTCAGCCACTATTTTTTACTGTCATGTTCTTGGTATTGATGGGTGTTTTGAATTGGTAAAAGTCTTCCAGTCAACTAGAAAAGCCTAGTTTGATGCATTGTTTTGCTGCCATTATTTTATCAAGTCAAGAAAATAAAACAACCCATATTGCTACAGTAGTAATCCATCTGTTTCTGTATAGCCATATTAAAACTAAATAAATTGAAGTTAGGTTCTTTCTTAGTTCCTATTACCATCCATTTCATACCATCAGCTGCTCATTACTCAGGAATTAAGACCCTCTGATGTTACATTTGCACTTTCACACATCACATGCACTCACATGCATCTTGGTTCTTGCTTAGGAGGAGAGTGGAAGAGGGATTTCTGTGATAAAAAGAAACGTGATTAAGTGGCACGTGGTGAATTTTTAAGTCATCGTTAATATTTTGTGGTGTTTGTGAAAGGACTTTTGTTGCTTTGAGAGAGTATTTACTTTCAAGTATGGCATCCATTAAAAAGCTTATCATGTGATGCAAAAAGCTCTTACATCTAAGTTTGATTGGTTGCCACTTCATCCAGGGCTGTTTGATTAACATTTGGAACTCAAGAAAAGAGTTATTTACTCATGGATTATATGAACATTTGAGATTTATTTTGGTGATATGACTGGAAGTTTCATATACCATCACAGTGTATGCTACTTTTGTCAGTTCTGTTGCAAGTAAACCAATTTGCATGTCTTCTAACAATCCTAATTTGACGCCTCCTTTTCTTAGGTCCTTGCTGGGATCATTGCTCATGGTCTTAGACTTTCCCATGTTTGTCTAAAATGTACATTTTAGCTGCTTGTAAAACCAAAGCAATTTCTACGCGTTTGTAGCTCAAGGTTCAAAGAAAAAAATATAAGATTCTTTCTAGTTTGAGAATATGGGAGACATTTTATGGGGTGTTAGGCATGTTTATTTATCTAAACTGACGAGTGCTTGATCCAACAAGATTTTCTAATTTATCAGTTTCTAAACTGGCGAGTGCTTGATCCAACAAGATTTTCTAAGGACTCCAGTCCTGGCTGTGAAGCAATTTTGGCATAGTTGAGGGAGTGACACAGCAATGTCTGGAATCAAGGCTAGAAACAAGTATGACCTTCAAACTAGGTGTTATTACATAGGGTTTAAGAAAACCTTTTGCTTTTGAAGTCTATTTGATGAAAATAATATTATGATACTGTAACTTAGAGTGTATCTATATTAGGGTCAGAGTTAAAATTTTAATCCCACCTTTTGATTAAACTACTAAACAAAACTTTTAATAACCATCCAGTTGTTTTAGAAGTTATATTGCTAGGTTGTGATTACTAACTAATACAATAAAACAAAATTTCTGAAAATAAAGTATAATGAAGCTCCTATGTCATTCTCCCCAGTTATGAAAACTTGAGAAAATTTTCACTATTTCACTGTACATTTATAGGGGTCAGGCTCTTCTTCAACCATCCAAGTACCTTTGTGAATCGGCCTCTTTCACATCAAACACATCTTCAATAACCTTTGACCGTGTTGTATATTGCTCTAGTTTCAACTACTTCTCCATCAAAACCCTCAATTGGATACAAATCAGAACTATTGAAGACTAGGCTTATTTGTGAATCCAATCTCAATCACGTGAACGGTAGAGTTTATTTTCTTTAGCACCTTACATGGCCCAAGCTTGTTTGATCTCAGATTGTAAGTGCCTTTAGGGAACCTTTCTTGCTTCAAGTATTTACGAATTATGTCTCTTTCTTCAAACTCAACTTGGTGATGTTGATTGCTTGCATTAGCATCACTTTTGTTGCTTGCCTTCAAGGCACCATCACCTTCTCATGAACTCACCTTATACGATCTGCAAAAGCCTCTCCATCATCACACTCCTGTGTCCTAAGTGGAAAAAGAACAAAATCAAGCACTTGTTGTGGTTTGAGTTTAAATGAAGCCTCAAAAGGTATCATCTTAAAGGTTCTATTCACAGAATTGTTTTAAGTGAAAACAAGTCAACTCTTCACGTGATTCCAAAAAATCAGCATTCTCCCTAAACTTTGAATAACATTTTTTTTATGAATGGCAAGTTCTGGAGTATTTCAATTGAGTTCCTGCTTTCCTTCATGATGTCCTCCAAATGTGTGCTACAAATTTCACATCCCTATGAGAAAGCATAGAATAAGGATCACCACATAGCCTTGCCACTTCTTTAAAAAAAATTAGCAACATGAGTGTGCCATCTTCGAGTATCAATTGACCACGACAAAGATGGAATCATACTATCCCTTTACTGCCCTTCAAAGTCCCAAGACAATTCATGCTCTAATGAGTCCATGATGCCCTGTTATAGATAAAAGAGTGTAAAGTCCTGTGATTTGTGAGTTACCATTACAAATTTTGCAAGACTAGCACAATTTCACCAACTTGTTCACATCCTTGACCAATATACCAATGAGCTACCATTGATGCACAAATAGCTTTGGAGAGAGAGAGAGAGAGAGAGAGAGAGAGAGAGAGAGAGAGAGAGAGAGAGAGAGAGAGAGAGAGAGAGAGAGAGAGAGAGAGAGAGAGAGAGATTTATCTTTAACAATGTCGAGTCACCTATTTTTTTTCATTTTGATTAGGCCTTTCATTTACAGTGGATTTTTGTGTACACCATATTTATCGGAGTGACAGTGATCTTTCACTAGGAAATTGCTATTTATCGGAGGCAAGTCTGGGCATGTAATGGGACCACAAACGCTTCTGCCTCCTAGCAGGTGTGAAATGCCCACGTCGACATGCATCCTTTTACTCATTTTCTAACATTTAGTTCATACTCTCTGTGGCATGCTTCCTTTTACTAATTTTCTAATATTTAGTAGAAGAGCTAAATGGCACAAGGCTGGGACTGAAATTATATTACATCTGTGGGGCTTGAATCATAATGTCTGTGTATGGATCGTTTGTTTTACACCTGCGTGCATGTGTGATTGGGTGGTGATGCATGATGTACATGTCATTTTTGTTTGGACTGTCATTCTGATGAAATAATGATCAAAGTTTCTATGCACCTCACTCCTATTTTGAGCTGTTATTATGACTCTCTCTCCATTAGGCTTCACTATTTTTTCATAATGATAGTTAATCAGAACCAATAAACTAGGAGCAATGACATCATCTATAACCAAGCTACACTTCCTCACATACAATTTTAAGTGAGTAGTATTCCATGGCATTATAAAGCCATCTAGCTTTCATCAAAACAATTATTGTAACACCTAGTGTGAATTATGTTACAATTCAAATCATTTTATTTTTATTCAATACGCAGCTATCAATGATGGAGTTCAAGGTTCAGTCTGCCAGAGAGCAAGAATCAATAAACTGGCATTTAGCTTCACATGGTGTTCCAAAGAGCCTGCATTGCCTTTGCCTTAAACTAGCTGAAGAATATGCTGTAAATGCCATGGCCCGATCTCATTTGCCTCCCCCTGAATATGTTTCTCGCCTCACTGATCCATCCTTCCACCATGTTGTTCTTCTAACTGATAATGTTCTTGCTGCCTCCGTTGTCATCTCTTCCACAGTCCAACATTCAGCCAACCCTGAAAAGTTGGTTTTCCATATAGTCACTGACAAAAAAACTTACATTCCGATGAATGCATGGTTTGCAATCAATCCTATTAAATCAGCAGCTGTGGAAGTTAAGGGGTTGCACCAATATGATTGGTCTCATGAGGTGAATGTCCATGTCAAAGAGATGTTAGAGATTCATCGCTTAATTTGGAGCCATTACAATGACAATTTGAGAAATGCCAACTTTCAACATGAGGGAGTAAACATAAGAAGTTTGGAGGCTTTAACCCCTAGCTGCCTCTCCCTTTTGAATCATCTCAGAATTTATATCCCTGAGGTATTACTCGGTATGCTTCTCTGGTTGAATGAACTACATTTTTAATGTACAAAGTATTTAATAATGATTATTCCATGATTTTCATGGACCACGCAGCTGTTTCCAGATCTCAATAAGATAGTATTCTTAGACGAAGATGTTGTGGTACAACATGACATGTCATCTTTATGGGAATTGGATCTCAACAAGAAAGTTGTTGGCGCAGTTGTTGATTCATGGTGTGGAGACAACTGCTGCCCAGGAAAAAAATACAAGGATTACTTGAACTTTTCTTACCCAATAATTTCATCCAATTTTGACCACGATCGTTGTGTTTGGCTCTATGGTGTGAATGTCTTTGATCTTGAAGCTTGGAGGAGGGTCAAAATCACCACAAATTATCATAAATGGTTGAAACATGTAAGTGCACTTTCTCATATTCAGTGTATTTTATATAGCAAATTGTGTTATTTCACAAGATGGACATGGCAAGACTGTCCCTTGTTATTTTATTTATAGCAGCATCAAACTGGTTTTAGATGAAACATGACGTAGCTACAATTGATTCCATCTCTTAGAACTTTTCAGTTTGAATCCTATTACCTTAATATGGCACGATTGAGTTTCTCAGCTCCTTAAATTTTGATAGTAATAGGGAAAACATGAAAAAATTGTGTTAGGGATTTATAACAGAAACATGCAATTATGTTTTATCAGTTTTGTGGTTTATTTTATAGCAAATTGTGTTACTTCACAAGATGGATATGGCAAGACTGTCCATTGTCATCTTATTTCTAGCTGCATCGAACTAGTTTTAGATGAAACATGGGGTAGCTACAAACTGATTCCATCTTTTAGAACTCTTCTATTTGAATCCCAATACCTTGATTTGTCATAATTGAGCCTCTAGGCTCCTTAAATTTTGATAATAACCAGGATAAAATGAAAAGAATTATGGGTGTTAGGGATCTATAACAGAGAACAGTCAATAGCTAGTGGCATGAACTAAGCTTCTGATTTTTAACCATGTGGTCTGCTATATCAATTGCCATATTTCACTAGTTACTGGACACATTAGTTTGGTGACTCTAACCATCCAATGTGAAACAACATCAAGAAGAATTGAAGGATCAAGAGAATCAATTGTACCAAATTAGTGTATCACAACTCAAGTAAAAAAAATTGAAAGGCCTTCTTTCTAGTTTTCCCAATGAAATATATTAGAGAATGAGCCACATGAATCTAGGTTTATCATTGATTATAGAGAGTGATCGGTGCACTGAATGTTTAACTAGAGAAAAACACTATCACACAAAAGAAGAATTCATACATGACGTAGAATTCATACATGTTGCATATAGGCTTTTATAATACAAGACATTTCTTTCAAACACGTGATAGTGTTAGGGTAGACTGTTTGTCTTGTAGAATACATGTATGTCTGTAATATTTTTAAACACTTGTAAAATAATTATGTTAGTCTTAGTCTCGAGTACTATTGTCCTACATTTTGCTTATTATTACAATGCAGGTGATGAGTAGGGATAATTGATGGAACCCACCTCTTGTTTACGATAACTACTGTCTACTGCCTCATTCCTAGGTGAAGATTTGGCTTATCTGACCCAGAGACTTGTTAGTTATTTCTCAACATTTGTTACTCCATGTCCATCTAATACACAACCCACTATGCCACCTTACATTCCAAGCAGTTATCACCTATAACTGCACCTACCCACTGAAAGCTCCTCATTCCCCATAAGCCAGCCACTTGGCATTCTCACTTTTCCAGTCAAGGGATTGGAGGTTTAAATGTAGAGATAAGTGGATGGGTTTTGGTGGTTGCTTTTGTCATGCTATACAGAACAGTAGTGATGGTGGGTGGTGGAGTTGGGTGGTGTAGGCTGAGGTTCAACTTCTAATTAAAATTAAAATCAAGCCCCCCCCAAACACACGCACGCTTACTTAAGAGAAACAACTGATGAATAAACAAAAATGAACTTTCATTTTTATCAATAGCCATCAATATTTTTAAAATTTTCAATTTTCATCTTCCCTTTCTAGGATCAAAATAAGAATTTGATGAAAAAATTGAAAAGGCCTTTAATAAAGGGCCTGTGCCATTGATTGATTTTGAAAGAACAGACACTCTAAATAGAAAAATTTGAACACAATTATTTGGAATAGAAATAATCAGAGTACAGCGCAAATTTTGCCATTATGTCTTTATTGTACTACCTGTTCTCTCCCATAGTCTTTCTTCCCATTACTTTAATGCAATGCTGCTTTTTCCCAGATTTTGTTTTTCTGTCAGAATACGATAAAAGAACGTTGCATCCTCACTTAAGTATTTAGGATCTCTTTCCTCTGCTTATCATCTTAATATTATCAATCTTGTTTACAGAACCTCAATTTTGGGATGGAATTATGGCAACCAGGAGTGCATCCGCCAGCCTTGCTTGCTTTCGAGGGTCAGGTACATCCAATTGATCCTTTATGGAATGTCGGTGGACTAGGTTATAGACCCCCACAAGCTCACAATATAAAGATGTTAGGTGATGCCGTGGTTTTACATTTTAGCGGCCCGGCAAAGCCATGGCTTGATATTGGGTTCCCTGAGCTGCGAAGTTTATGGAATAGACATATAAATTTTTCAGACAAGTTTATTAGGAAATGCAGAATTCCGGGATGAAGAGGGAAATTGCTCAAGTTCTCGCATATATTCCATTTGAAGACACCCTATGGCACGGTGTGAGACCAGAGGGAAGAAGGTTTTGCCTTCAGTCTCTGCTCACACTGGCCTCTCTACAGTATGATACAGGTTATTTCTTGCGCATTACACGAATTTGCTGAAGATACCACGCTGTACCCTGTACTATCTCTTACCTGCGAGAGACATAATGGTTGGTGGGAGTAGCTTTATCAATATTGTATATTTATTTTAGCCAACAAATTACAATTAGTAATCTCAATTGTTAATATAATGTATTCACGTCGTTATTATAATTTTTGTACTATCACCTTTTTATTTTATTAATGCCAGTATGGTTCCCATGAATTTCCTTTTCTTCTCTCTTTTCAATAATGTCTAATGTCCTTGCTTACCAGCTGCTATTGACATTTCATGCATCGCAGTTATGTAGAATGGCTGAGCTCATGTTTTGAAAAGTATTTTGAAAAATAATCGGGTATTGTTTAGAACACTTTCTTAGGAATATTTTTCTCTCAACAGCAGAAATAGGATACGAAGGTGGCTGGAGGCACCTGGTGGTGAAAGAAATGCTGCCTTTGCAATTTGGGTGACTGCTTCCTCGATCTAGAACACGTGATTCAACCGAAAAAGAAAATCTTGATCTTGGGACATTTTCTACGGATCAAGAGGCAGGTATGAACTCATCTTACTTTAGCTTGCAGCCATTTTTATTGTGGGGTTTGATGGGCTGGGTATATGCTCCTTTTCAATATGGTTATATCTGTTTTTTTTTTTAAAAAAAATGTTTTTAATAAATATTATTGATTTTTATTTAAATATTTAATTTATATGTACTCAAATAATGCTACTGGTCCCCACTCCGCCGTCGGTTATACCAATCTCTTTGAACGAAAAATATACAATCCTTTTGAACGAAGAATATATGAGCATAACTGATACTATTTATATTCGCAAATAAAATCTTAATTATAAATTTAAAATTTAAAATGATCCACTTGGGATGCTTGATTTGCTCACAGAAAAGTTCCCGACACGACTTTTATGGTCTCCTCTGTCTGGATCTATGTTTGCTAGCTTGGAGTCAATTTCAGTAGTTTTAAAAGTCAATTTTCAAGATTCTTCCAAACCATCCATCAGTGTTCCAAGAGTTGACGGCATGGAAATTTATATTATGGAAAACTTCGTTGTCTTTAAAGGCATTGGGAAAGGCACGGTTCCACGTTGGACAATAATGATTGCCACTCCTGCTCATCATTTTAACCATGAAATGTATTAATCCACGGCGCTGAAAGGCAAACTATGATAATGAACTCCGATGACGGTTAAAAAGAACGAAAAGAATCGATGCAGAAGGTCTAATTTGCAAAGAATGCTAGAGCAGTTCCGATTCGCAAAAGAATTTAGCAGCTAATATGATGCGGGACACGAAGATTTGATGAAAGAAAAGGAGAGGAGGGGAAGAAAAAGCTTGAGAAAAAAAAAAAAGGAGTTGAAGAAGAGAAGAGAGAAGGAGCCGGAAAAGTGGAGAAGGGAAGAAAGAAAGGAGAGGAGAAAAAAGGAGGAGAGAAAAATGTGTAACTGTTTTATAAAAAAGTCGTTAGTTTAAAAATAGTAAATATAAATAATAAAACCATAAACAACCAACAACTGGGCATGTCCAACACCATTGGTTTCCTTGGATTGAAATAACTAAAAATAAAAGACGAAAGGATGAAGAGAAGTAAAAAGGAAGAGAAAGGGCAGGGAAATAGAAGAAGGGTAGAAGTGCTGTGTCTTACATTACTAGACCCACACCTTACACGCACATAAAAAAGGGTATTGTCACAAGGCGCATGAGGGGTTGAGTAATAACGAGTCTGGTTCTCAAGTGGGTTGAAAAGAGGATTCATGTATAATTATAATCTTAATATTATGTTTGCTAGAAACTCTATCATTTGTGATATTCTAGATAAATATCTCTATGCATCATACCTAAGATAAACTATATTATTATTTAATTATTTTTTTTAATTATATTTTTATTCGTTAGTCTTATCTAAGATTCAAGGTTGGAGAGGCTAACATTGTTAGAGAGAAACAAGTAAAAACTATCAGGCTTGTTAGAGATAATGATTGTCGTTAGGTTATAGTGGTGCTTATGGAGGAGCTATTTTTCATAGTGATGCGAGGGAGAGGATCTAGTCTATTGGTGGTTGCAGGAGGTGGCGACAGCAGGAAAGAAGGAAAAACAATGTTGAAAATGCTAAAAAAGCTAATTTTTAGCTCATTTTGCCATTTTATTTCTTCATGCAAAGGCATGGAATTCACCCATGTTTATAGGAGGCGGAAGAGAGACATTTTGTCTCTTTTGATGCCAAATTTTAGCCCTTAATTCATCCATGAAGAATCCCAACCATTAACTTATAGTAACCATTATGAATTATTAAATTTGACAGTTAAAAATTATCTGAGTTAACCCTTTTAGGCTAGCATTATAACTGTTATGGTGCCAATCATCCAAAAAGGATCATATCGGGGTGTAGTCAAATGTCAAACTATCATTTTCGTTCATGTTTCGTCAAATTTAGTGAAGAGATGAATAATTAAATGCTCTTGAAAAGTATCATCTTAAGCAGTTTTTTCTAGCAAAAACAAAAAAGATAAACAATAATCAAAACAACATTGTTTTGATAAAGTTCAATTTAGTCTTTCAATTCGTTATTTTTCTCAATTATACCTTTAATTAATTTCACATTTTTAATTTTATCTAATGTTACCGTTACCTCTATTGAACTTTAATAGCAATCTCGAATTCTATTGTTATTTTCAGATTAGTTATTGATTTTGGATTTATACAAATTAACTATTAAATTTTTAATTTTTTTTAATTTCATCAATAATTTCAATCCATTGGATCCCCAGAGTTCAATATCTTTTTCAAAATGATCTTTGGGTGTAAATTTTTTCAATGTAACTTCTAATTAACTTGAAAACTTTGATTTTCTTCTAATTTTACCTCTAATTTTAATCAATTAACTTAATAAAAATTAAATTTGATTTCTTGAAATTACAATCTTTCTAGTTAAACCTCAATTAAGCTTCTATACTTAATTTTTCACCAATTAAACATTTAATAAAATTAATTTGACCCATTTAAAGTATCATTAAATCCTTACACTTAATTAGATCTTTTAATTGAATCCAAATTAATTTTTAATTATAATTAAACTTTAATTGAACCCATAATTAAATTAAATTAACCTATAAAAAATCTAATTATGTTATACATATTCATCCAATGATGATATAATTTAACCTTGAATTTGTGGGAAGAAAAAGCTTGAGAGAAAAAAAAAGGAGTTGAAGAAGAGAAGAGAAAAGGAGCCGGAAAAGTGGAGAAAGGGAAGAAAGAAAGGAGAAGAGAAAAAGGAGGAGAGAAAAATGTGCAACTGTTTTATAAAAAAGTCGTTAGTTTAAAAATAGTAAATATAAATAATAAAATCATAAACAACCAACAATTGAGCAGGTCCAACACTATTGGTTTTCTTGGATTGAAATAACTAAAAATAAAAGAAGAAAGGATGAAGAGAAGTAAAAAGGAAAGAAGAGGAAAGAGATGGGAAAGGAAGAGAAAGGGCATAGAAATAGAAGGGTAGAAGTGTTGTGTCTTACATTGCTAGACCCACACCTTACACACACACATAACAAAAAGTATTGTCATAAGGCGCATGAGGGGTTGAGCGATGACGAATCTATTTTTCAAGAATGTGTATTGAAAAGAGGATTTATGTATATTTATAAAGTTACAATTATAAAATTTAGAAGTCGTCACTTAATATTATAGGAAGCCTATAATATGTGATATTTGAGGTAAATATCTTTGTGCATCATATCTAAAATAAACTACATTATTGTTTGATTATTTTTCTTAGTCATATTTTTATTTGTTGGTCTTATCTAAGGTTAAGGTAAATCTTTTTTCTTGTGGAAATTCATATCTTATTAGGTTAGATTTTAATTGTTCTAAAATCTACATTTTAACATCGTATTTATTTTGTATTTTTAATATCTGAGAGTATATTTTACAATGCAATTTTATACTCCAAGTATGCAAGTCAACAACTAAATCATAACACTATAGATATTAATTAAATAAAATAATTTTTGAAGGGTTTTTTATATTTTGGTCATATCCTAACAAATAATCATAAATTAGTTATGATATTCATTTTGTATTTTAAAACATGACCAATATGCAATTTTTGTTTTTTTTTATAAAATCATGTTTGGAAAACCTTTAGGATTTGGTCGTATGCACGAAAAAAAATATTTTTTTAATTTCTTTTAAAGAGAAAACTAATTTGATTTTTTTTTAGAATTTTTAATTTTTTTAAAAAAAATTCAGAGAAAGCTAGATATTTTTTAATACTGAGTTTGTATCTTACAATGCAAGTTGAAAACCAATATTATATAAAAATTTTAAAAAAACATGTGTGAGACCCATAAAAATCTTAAAAAATTATTTTAATGTTTTAATATTATATTATATTATTATTTTATAGGCTAAGCCCGACCTAACCAAATTGGGTTGAGCTGAATGGCAGCCCAACATACTGAACTTTTTTTAGGGTTAGGAGAAATGGGTCTAACCCACCTCATATATGATAGCAGAAGCCAATAATTATAGGACATGAATCGTTTCATGTTATGCATGTATAAGGAGTACATGTGAAGGGGGCATAGAAGAGGAAGAGATGAAAGTTACCTGTCATGGAGGTAACAAGGTGGTCGTTGCTATGAAGTCCAGCGTGAGGGTGTGGCTCCTAAAGAGGCTGAGATGGAGAGGCTTACATTGTTGGAGAGGAAGAAGTAGAAACTATCAAGGTTGTTGGAGATGGTGGTTATCGTAAGGGTATAGTAGTGCTTGTGGATGAGCTATTTTTCATAGTGATGCTAGGGAGAGGATCTAGTTTATTGGTGACTGAAGGAGGTGGCGACAGTAGAGGAGGAGGAAAAACAATGTTGAAAATGCTAAAAAGACTGGTTTTTAGCTCATTTTGCCATTTTATTTTTTTTATGTAAATGCATGGAAGCTACCCTTATCTATAGGGGATGGAAGAAGAATATTTTATCTTTTTTGGTGTTAAATTTTGATCTTTGATTCATCCTTAAAGGATTCTAGCTATTAATTCAAAGTAATTATTATGAATTATTAAATTTGACAGTTAAAAGCCTATGTAAGTTAGTTTTTTTGGGCTAGCACCATAACTGTTATGATGCTAATTAGCCAAAAAAGATCATATCAAGATGTAGATAAATGTTAAATCATCATTTTCATTCAAGTTTCGTCAAATTTAGTAAAAAGATGAATAATTAAATGCTCCTGAAAAGAATCATCTTAAATAGTTTTTTCTAGCAAAAATAAAAAAGATGAACAATAACCAAAATAACATTGTTTTGATAAAGTTCAATTTATCCTTTTAATTTATTATTTTTCTTAATTACATCTTTGATTAATTTTTAATTTTTAATTTTATGCAATGTTACCTCTATTTAACTTTAATAGCACCCTCGAATTCTATTGTTATTTTCACATTAGTTATTAATTTTAAATTTATGTAAACTGACTATTAAACTTTTAAGTTTTTAAAATTTCATCACTAATTTCAATTCATTGAGTCCCTAGAGTTTAATATCTTTTTCAAAATGATTTTTGGGTGTGAATTTCTTCAATATAAATCTTAATTGACTTAAAAACTTTGATTTTTTTATAATTTTATCTCTAATTTTAATCAATTAACTTAATAAAAATTAAATTTGATCTCTTAAAATTACAATCTTCTCAATTAAACCTAAATTAAGCTCCTATACTTAATTTTTCACCAATTAAACCTTTAATAAAATTAATTTGACCTATTTAAAGTATAATTAAGTCCTTACACCTAATTAAATTCTTCAATTGAACCCAAATTAATTTTTAATCATAATTAAACTTTAATTTAGCCCATGCTTAAATCAAATTAACCTACTAAAAATCTAATTATATCACTTAATTTTTATATATATTCATCCCATGATGATATAATTTAACCTTGAATTTGTATTATCTCTTTAATTTTAGATATAATAAAATACAATTAAACTCTGGATTCCATCCAAAATTACAACTTAATTTTTTTATATTTGAAATTCTTTATTAGCCAGCTTTTTTCATGTCGCTAGTCTTCTTGCTATTACTATTTTATTTTGAAAAGAAAAGGTAAAAAAATTGAGAAATAACCTAAAAATAAGTTGACTCTCGTTTCCGGTAAATTTGGAGTTGAATGAAATAAGAAAGTTACCTATATAAGCAAAGACTGCAAAGAAAAACGACATAACTGCCTCATCCGAGAGAACAAAGAAAGGAAACACAGATTATTCAAATGCATCAAGTGAAACATGTAATATATATTATGTAATCTGCGAATATAAACAGAGATGGTGCGATGACCTGATTGACGCCTAAAGCGAAATTCACACTGATGCGTTTAGGCTGAAGAGACCTTGAAGGAAGGCACATTATTAATCCATGACAGTATCTTGTCATTGATTTCTATTCTATTTTCCTTGGATTATATAAATCCAGCAGGGACCTAGAGCCAAGATCCAGCACGCCGACGCAGAGAGGCATTTGAAACGGAAATTTGACCAAGCTTATCTGCATTGCTTGATGCCTCCCGTTCTTCAAGTGGCGTATAATGCCGCAGCCATTCCCCCGTGTAAACCTGAATAACCAAGCAAATGACTCATCCCAGAATTCCAATACAACAACCAGAAACATAACTGATTGCTAAAAAGAAAGTGGATTTGGGAGAACATCCTTCCCAGTTAATTAACAGAATAGAAATCAAAGAAGTTCTCAGTATTTGGTTGAGCAACTGATTGAAGCTATGCAATTCTTTGGATTGTGTGTTTTCATCAAATATGTGATGATCATGTGCATGTTGATAGTAGTGATGGTGATAGTATGCCCAACTGACAAGAATATCGCACCCAGTAAACTGACAAAACCAAACTCTTAGAAAAAGGTGAAGATCGATTGAAATAGAATTTGCAACAATAACTAAAGGAACAGAACAGATTTGCTCTCAAAATAATCATCGCTTGTTTTATTTTGACAAACAGATCACTTTGAACAGTTACAAATATTAAGTTCTTTCGTGCCACTCCAGAGAGCAATTACTACTCCAATTCAGTCAATGAATCAGATTTACGTTCCTTTTATTCTGGAAAAAAGAAAACAATTTCTTGGAAGCGTTTATTCGACTCATTAATTTCTTGGAAGCGCTTATTTGACTCAATGAAGGGAAGCTATGTAAAGCTTCTTTATATTAGCATGCATCCTATCTAGGAATAGTGGTTTATCCTCCAGCTCTTGTGAAGTTTTTTCAGAAATGGCAATATAAAAGGAGTCATTCTACAGCCTGTGCTCAAAATGCTGATCCATTATCAATGCATAACCTGGAATTGATGAAATATTGCACAGCCATGGTGTAAAAAATATTTTTAAAAAAATATAAATAAACCTTTTCAATCTTTGAGCCAGTGCTCCAGGTTACTAAAAAAATGCATTTTAATAACCTTTTCACAACTTCGATTTTCCAATTGTCTTCATTTGCCCTCCAGCATTTTCTATATTTGGTTTAGGAAACAAATCAATGGAAAATAAGAGGTAGTTTTAGATTAGAATGATGCAATTTCCAACCTTTCTAGAAGTAACATAAACCCAGAACCCAATTAGAATCACAACTTTCACCATAGCATGGAAGCCAATGTCAAGACTCAAGAGTATACAGTTTCAGCAGTGGTTTATCAGTCAACTAGTCAAGATGAACTATAAAATGGAATTCTTGTGCTGACAAAACCAAGTCTACCAGCCATGTGATGGAACAGACCCCTTATTTCAGGGTTCAAGAAAAGCATCAAGTCCATGAAAAATTTAATACATGGTCATTTTGTCAAAACAAGAATTGTTGCACGAAACATTAAGAATAAACAAAACGAATTCAAGAAAGAGTTAGGAAGGAACCTGTTGTGGTCTCATTATCTTTGTATCAGGATCATCCAGTGACTCTCGCCAGTGGGCTAAATAGCCAGCCATTCGAGGGATTGCAAATAGGACGGGGAAAAACTCCGTCGGAAATCCCACTGCCCTGTTAATTAGACTTTGTATCACACACATTTTATGCTTGAGGAAAAATCGAGTTCTTTCATGCCTCTAGGTGTTTTCTTTCTTTCTTTATGTTTAATGTATTATACCATAAGGTGCAAAAATGATAACTACTTATCTCTACCTATATATTAACCCAGAGTAGAAATCAACATTTGGATAGAGCTTCCTCTTAACAAAATATTCATCAGCTAGTGCAGCCTTTTCCAAGGCAACTGCTACCTGCAAACAGCGCGAAACTAAAGCATAAGAGCTTGGAAATGCAACACAATCTGACTGCATTGGATATAAATCTGGATTTTTTATAAAATTTAAGGGAAAATGAATCTTAGAAGCCTGGTTAAGCCACACAGTTTTTTTCCAACCAAAAGAAATCTATTGCAAAGACATAAGGGAGTTTTGTCCCTCCCCCTAATATATTTTACTAGGCAGAAAATATTACAGCTCAAATGACCATACAGACACTCTCTCATCAAAATACACAGCAACATAAGGCAGAAGCAGGCCATAAAACACTGAACTGTGGAATAATATGAAACTGTAAAAGGTGAGTTGTCATAATTTATCACAACTTGCTTCTCCATAGTTTATGTTTAAGCATATAGCATTGCATATGAACTATTTTCTTCAATAGTTGGTAGGGTTATTTTCTTAAATGATACCAGGTTATTATGCTTGTCAGAATAACCCAGCAATAAATGACTCTACGAAGTTAACTTCAATATTATTACTGCATCAGGATCGGTAGCAATTCATCAACTCTGGTATAAGAAACGTGTACAGTTGACAGCCAGCATTGTATGCACCATTACACATGATTTAGAGATAGGGGCGTTTGAAAACAACAATTGCACCCCCTTACCCCAAAATAATAATAATAATAATAATAATGTAGTTACCTCAATAAGAGGATCCCGGCCAACAATGGAAAACACCTCCTCTGCCAATTTCTTAATGACCTTCGCTCTAGGATCATAGTTTTTATACACACGATGTCCAAAACCTGACATCTTTCGCTTCCTGGAGAATGGAGATGTGCAAGAAGTTAAATCTAAACTTCAAAAGAAATAAAAGTACATCAAACATGGAGAAATTATGAACTTTGTGGATGATATAACACGCTTAATAAGAGAAATAAACACCTGTTCTTCACACCCTCGAGGAAACCTGGAATGTTTTCAACGGTTCCAATCTCACTTAGCATCTTAAGCACAGCCTATAGGAACCCATGAAGCAGAAACAGGCTTAGCACTGGGACAAAATAAATTACCAGACAGGTAGGGCGACCATTTTTACAAATGGAATAAAATAGCAGATGCAAAAATCTGCCATTATGGTTACCTCATTTGCTCCACCATGAAGAGGACCATACAATGCTCCAACAGCCCCCGCAAGAGCAGTGTATACATCGACACCACTGCATATTCAGACAAGGAAAATGAGAAAAGACTAGGATCTGGTTTATTACAGCCCCAGTAAGAGAAGTGTATATATCAACACCACTGCAACTTTGAAGAACAAAAGTGAGAAAAGACAAAGGGCTGCTTTATTTTTGTTTGGTGCTAAGATGGTACCTGGATGCAAGATGTCGGGCAGCAGAAGTGGAGCAATTCATCTCATGTTCTGCATGCAGTATGAAAAGTACATCTAGTACTCGAGCCAGTTGAGGATTAGGTTTATAAGACCGGTCGCCCCTGCAAGTCCAAAAAAAGGAAATCTTGACTTTGTAAAAGGAAAAAGAAAATTCACATCTCAAAAATGAAAATAAATCTTGAAAAAAAAAGAAGATGAGCCACCATGCACGTCTCGTTCTGTAGCTTTATAAATTGAGCATACAATAGTTCCAGGAAGGTGAGATTACAACGAATGCATTTAGCAAGGGCTTTCAAAAGAAAAATGAAAGGAAAAGGTAAACAAAAATGACAAAAGAGCAGTGTTGTAGGAAACATGTGGCAATAACCATTACATAGATTAGAACAAATTAGCATTTCACAGCAATAAAACGGTTATCAGATATCGATAAGAAAAGAGATGACCAGATAACATACAATGAATCTAGCATGTACAGGAAGTTCTCTGAATAAGAAAGGTTGCTAGAAGGTATAACTGGACGCCTGCCAGCCAACCTCGAATAAGCTGCGGCTGCAATGGTTGGCGCCTGAAAAATTTACAGTTTGCATTCATCAGTCAACAGATTATGACCAGGGCTGCTGACATCTATATTTGCTTGAATAGAGTGAACAAATTAAAGCTGAAAATATACAAACATAGATATTAATGTAAATAAGCATTGAAAAATGAGTCATCGGTAGTCACAAACCACATCTTGTTCAGATCCAAAAGAAGAAAGGAAATAGAATTAGGCAAACCTTTCCAAGAATGCGTGCAATCTGTTTGTCTCTCACTTGTTTTGACTTGTAAAGATCTTGCCCCTGCACCAAATGCAAATGAAATAAAAAATTGTATGAGAACCTAATAAGATAAACTGCAATAAGAACACACATTGGCATAACCGTTTAAGAATAATACAAAAAATGCTGATGCCATAACTTCCGCTAAAAAAATAAGAAATGAATGATAAAACTAAACTTCATGGCAGAATGATGGAACCATGCCAATCATGCAACTTGATTAGCTTCAAAGATCAGATGACAACCAAAACAGCTACTACCATTACCAAGTGCAAGTACCTTTTTTAGCCCATTGGAAGGGATATAAAAAGAGAGAGAGATATAGAACACACAAGAGTGGCAGATAAACATATGCAACACATACAGCATGCCCAAACATAAAGCTAAACTGTTAAAGCTAATCTATCGATGAACTTACTCTGAAAGCTGGATTAGCATCAGGATGATAGATGGAAAGAGTGC